>NW_026708051.1:2500-87500 GCF_902713425.1 Acipenser ruthenus
TTTGACCTGTTCAAAACAAAGAAAATGTGTAGTGAAAGATTTGTCATAGTTTTTCATTTATGGTTATGTGGTAGAAAATTCACAAAACAAGGTATTCTAAACAATGTTAAGAACACATATTTTATTATTATTATTTATTTCTTAGCAGACGCCCTTATCCAGGGCAACTTACAATTGTTACAAGATATCACATTATTTTTACATCCAATTACATTATTTTTACATGCAATTGCCCATTATACAGTTGGGTTTTTACTGGAGCAATCTAGGTAAAGTACCTTGCTCAAGAGTACAGCAACAGTGTCCCCAACCGGGGATTGAACCCACGACCCTACAGTCAAGAGTCCAGAGCCCTAACCACTACTCCACACTGCTGCCCTAGCCACACAAGTGTTTAAATAAACACTCCCTTTAGTTAAAATGCCTGGCCAGGTAACTTCTTAATTATTGTATCTATTTAATTAAGGATTCCCCTTTAAGAAGGCTGAACTCCCATGAGCCTTTGTTCTTTTTTAAACAGGTAGAGGGTGGAAGGGAGGCAGGTTTTGTGTTCTGGGTTCCTCCATTTTGTGTATGGTGGTGTGGTTTGTGTGCAGGTTCTGAATGGGTTCCAGTTGGCTTTCAGGATTTTATTTACAAGAAAATTATATTAAATAAGAACTATACCTACCTTGGAGCATCTCTTGGACAACTTGTTGCTGTTGGACTGCCACTGGAACTACAGAATAAGCATCAACAAACAAACAAACAAACAGTCGGGTGAGATCATTCTGGGGTTGTTTCCATTTTTTGCATGTGTTTCTTTTTTGCTTGGTTGGATTACTTGGATTATTTTTTGGACTTGATTTGTTCGAGACATTGTTTTGCATGAGTGCTATGTGTGTGATAATTTTTGTAATATATATATATATATATATATATATATATATATATGCATTTATAAGTTTTTTTTTTACTATATTAGTAATTGGCTATTTCATATCTTTATTTCCTTGCCTGACTTTAAAATTGTTTGTTGCTTTACCCTCTACTATTTGTGGGCTTGTCTTAAATCATTTGCAATTCACTTGTGTGTAGTTTACTGGTGTGTGTGGCATTAAATTTGTTAATTGAGGACCCTCGTTTTTTTTGGTTTTATTCGCTGTTGGCTGAAGCTTTTAGTTTCAAACCGTTACAATGTGGCAACCAATTGCAAAAGTAGAAGTTATGAGTCATGAAGATAATTCTGAGCCACCCTTTTGACTGTCTGTTCTACTAAAAATATGGTCTCTGTCTCCTCTGTATGCAAGAGTTTTGCTCAAGTTGCTACATGCCCAACTGTCACAAGTTTGGCAGTGTTATGTGGGCTTGTTCTCAAACTGACTCTGCACTGAGTGTTGTGACAGGCTCCAGGTTTGCAAATCTTAATAAAGCTTGCTGTTTGAGAATCTACAGTCTCTCTTCCTTTCAATAGAATTTCCAAGACAGTTATTTCAATAAGTCAAGTGAAATCTGTTTTTTGCCAAAATTTCAAGGAATCTCCAAAAGGGTTCTTTAATTATTCAGGGGTCTAAAGGGTTAAAATATATAAAAGAAAATAAAATGTATATCCTAAAAGGTTGAAGGGCTCATAAGTGAATGGTCATGGGTCAAGAGTCAGTGGTCGGGGGGGGGGGGGGGGGGGGGGTGGTCTATGTCCAATGGGGAGGGGCGCGGAGGATGAAGAGAGGCAAAGACGAGCCATAGCGCGTGGCTCGTCTTTGCCTCTCTTCATCCTCCGCGCCCCTCCCCATTGTCCCTCTCTGTCCCTCTCTGTTCCTCCCATCTCTCCACCACCCCCCCACTTTCCTTTCCTGGGGGGCTCCCATCTCTCTCTCTCTCTCTCCAACCAGCCTTCTTTCTCAGCACTTTATTTACTCACACACGTTCATCTCAGCCACTTCACTCATACCAAGCACAATCCACTAGCTCAAGCCACACAGCTCTTGCTATATAATATATAAAGAGTTCAATTGTTATTTATAACTCATATAATTAGTCCAAAGTCTATTTGTGGTTTGGTTTTATTACAGTATATTTCTATCTTAAAATGATAAAAAATATTATATTGTCACCAATGTGGTCATTGAGGATTACATGGTTAATGTTTTATACAATTTAATTCTTTAAAATAAAAAAATATAGATCTATATATATATATTACACATAACTTTTGATTTATTCCTCACAAATCAGTAATTTTACAATTCAGGATAATTGGGATATATGCTAATTACATCATTCCAATAGCTATTTATAATTCGTATAACTGCGTAAAATTCAATTTAGGGTTATTACTCATTAATTTATATATTAAAATAAGTTCAAATATTATATTGTTACCAAAACGGCGTTTGTGGATAATATATGTTCAATGTTTTATACAATTTTAATTATTAAAAATATATATTTAATTTAAATATATGTACCTTTCCAGTTAAGTGTCACAAATTGAATTATGGGTAATATGAAAATATATGGGATATGGAGAAACCCATTGAATTATTCTGCCGTAAATACCGCAATTAACCACCAGGGGGAGATGTTCGGAAACTGCATGCAATCTTGTATTTGACCAAATGTAAACAATTATCATTTTGTCTACGAACATCCGATCCAGACGCATGATACGTCTTTGGAAAGCCACAAAACGGCTTTTTTATATAAAAAAAATAACCCCTGCATATTGAGCTACAGGACACAGCACGAGCAGTGAAAGCAGGGTCCCCACAGACTTCTATCAGGCGCGTTCACGGTCATAACAAAGCCTACGTCAGCATGCGCGCTTCACAGAATGTCCGCCCCCATGCTTGCCTGGAGTTTCACATCGCAATAGGAGGATTTTCCTCAGGTAAAACAAAACCGTATTGTTATTTATACCTGTTTAAGGGGCTTGTTTTTTGGCTGTACGGCTTCATCTCATCCTTTTTGTTTGTCATAATCGAAAGCGCGCCAGCCTCCGTTTTCTGTGTTTGTTTTAACCCTTTGCAGTCCATTTATTAAGTGCGCAACAGGCACGTCAGGTTTTCACACGCGCAGTTCATTTTAGACGCGCTGTTTAAAAGTATTTTTTTTCAGTCAAACGGGTTTAAATGGCCCTGCATATCAACAAAGCACTCACTAGGAATCTCCAGCCCCGCCCCACCCTTTCGTTTGCTATTGCGTTTACCTATGTAAGAAATAAATAATAATAATAATCATAATAATAATAATAATAATAATAATAATAGTAATAATAATAGTCGTACATACCGATCGATCATCTCTGGATCACTCGTTTTATCACCAAACTCCTCAATAATGCGATCCAAGTCATTATTTTATTACTATAACATCTGAAAAAATCTCTACAAATGTCCATGATAGTCTCTGTGCGCTGACGCACTCAGCCAGCTTGTTTACTATGAACGCCCCGTTATCTGATACCTGATACCATATATGACTATTCATGAGATACGCCTTTTTTTTTTTTTCTCGACTTGTTTCGGCTCCTGTCGCTCCCACTCGGCAATTGAATGGTTGTCTCGGCTTTTTCCGGAGAAAAAACGACTAAACACGCGTTTATTGCGTTGCTATAATGATGTCGGACCCAGTCCGACAAAGGACCTGTGAGGAATAATTGCAATGTCGGACCCAGTCCGACAATGGACCGCAAATTAATGTTGCTGTGTTGTTTTTTGCTATGGATGATTTATCTGATTGCCCCTGCTAATGCTTTATTGTGCACACACGAGGTTGTTGCCTCTTCATGGTTTTAATGTCACCGGGTGTGTGTTAATTTCTTTTTATTGTTGGGAGTTCGCTGCACACGAGTTCTGAAGGAGTGACGTCGCTGTTTATTATATTGTTGTTCTTGTTTCCCTGCAGCATTGATTGTTGGCCAATCTGTATCTATCATTTTGGGATCCATGGTGGTTGCATTACATTAGTCACTTAAACTGTAATTTCTGATTAGAATTCACTGTGTTGTTTATGAATTTGTGTGGAGTTTATTGTTTTAATTAATATAGTTTTCTGTTTTAACAAGATATAAACTGAAAACACACAATGTGTGGGGTTTGTCAGTGTGTGCCTCGTAATCACGTGACCCACGATTTCAGACTACAGGGGGTGCGTTCACGAGAGGCAGACTTCGCTAAGTCTGCGCAGATTCTGCAAAGATTCGGAAAATTCCTTGGCTACTTGCTCCGATTCTGTGCGGATTCTGCGCAGAATGACGGAAGGCTGCGTGTCGTGAACGCACCCGAACTCTCTCCACACACAACACACAGCGTTCTTCTGCCTGCCGTCACTCCTGCACACGTGAGGGGAATACTGAACCTGGTAACAAATTCAAATCCATGCGTTTCCAGCAGATGTGTCCGTCCTCGCCTCTTGCTTTGCTCGACTACCTCTAAGAGAAATGTGTTGGGCTTGTCTCTTCACCTCAGTGTTGCTATTGTGTTTAAATTGACACATTTTTTTCTGCACTTGTATTAAATGTCGCTTCATCTGTGAGACTGAGAAATAATTCTCAGACAATATTATGTCTGTAGACCAAGAGAAAATTCATAATACTGTTCTGTGACAATGTGAAGCACTTCCAGTGTATTTATTTATTTATTTATTTATTTTTTATTGCATTTATATAGCGATTTTTGTCCAAGCGTTTCACAAAGCACTGTACAGTACAGAGCACAAAAAAAGAAAAAAACACAATACATTTCTATAGCATGCCACACATACAGACCATAATAATACAAAAGCAGCAGTTTTTATGAAAGTGTGTTTTTGCTCTTGACAATACTCGCTAGATTGCTCTGATACTGTGTGTGTGTGTGTGTGTGTGTCAGTGTGTGTGTGTGTGTGTGTGTGTCAGTGTGTCTGTGTGTGTGTGTGTGTGTGTGTCTGTGTCTGTGTGTGTGTGTGTGTGTGTGTGTGTGTGTGTGTGTGTGTGTGTGTGTTCTTGTCTCTCGCCTGTCCGGTGAGGATGAAGATGTAGTTTCAGTGTTTAATGCTCATCCCCTCACTGTGTGTCTGTGTGTTCTTGTCTCTTGACAGGTCTGTGAGGATGAGAAGGTCTCCACAGTCTGGAGTCTGGTCTCTGACAGGCTCAACATACCTGTCAATCAACAGGGACTCCTCTACAAAGGCAAGGCGCTGGCAGGTAGGCTGAACAGCACAGCACAGCACAGCTCACCCCTCCTCTCACCCCTCGCCTCATCCCTCCTCTCACTCCTCGCCTCACCCCGGGTCAGTGTGGCACAGCCTGCCTGCTCTTCTGAACAAACACTTCAGCCCTGCCGACGCAGTGAGAGTCTGGAGCAGCAACACAAGGTAACCTGAACACAAACACACACACACACACAGACACACACAAACACACACACAGTGAGAGGCTGGAGCAGCTACACAAGGTAAATTGAACACAATAAACACGGCTACACACACAATCCTAGCTGCAGCAGATGTACAATGTTATACAGACACACACAGACACAGCTGTACAGTGACACCGAGACGCACACACAATCACAGCTGCAGCACACACACTCTGAAATGCAGGTGTAGAGCAGCGTGTAGTTGTGACTCTGTGTCTCTCTCCTCCCCCTCTCCTCTCCTCTCCTTACTTTGTTTAAAAGAATAGAAGCACACCCAGTGAGCAAGGCATTGAGCAGCCCCACATCCCGCTTCACAATACCGCTACATATTGACTGACTGTTCGCATTGTGTGTGTTTGGTAAGACAAACCACATTTTCTACTTCTACTTTCTACGATTGGGCAAGTCAGCGGTTGTTTGATAACAGAACATAAAACATCACAGAGTGGGTTGAACTGCATTGCTGGAAATCAAGGCCCTTTAAAATGTGTACCTTCCCAGCTCAGGTATTGCTGAGGTAAAGAGACACTTCCTACAGGAGGACAGGACGTTGTCAAGGAGGGGATGTCGTCACGTGTCCTGAGGGCTTTCTTAAAAACATTGTTTTATTATTTCTAAGCGTACGTTGTTATTGCCTTTTAGCTCTTGAGCATAATAATCTCAATCCCGTTTGAAATGACACTAAGTGCATTTGCATGGTGGCAGATGAGGGATGTCGCTTCACTCAAGGCTTGCGTACTGATGTAGATGTAGTTTCAGTGTTTAATGCTCATCCCCTCACTGTGTGTCTGTGTGTGTTCTTGTCTCTCGCCTGTCCTGTGAGGATGAAGATGTAGTTTCAGTGTTTAATGCTCATCCCCTCACTGTGTGTCTGTGTGTTCTTGTCTCTTGACAGGTCTGTGAGGATGAGAAGGTCTCCACAGTCTGGAGTCTGGTCTCTGACAGGCTCAACATACCTGTCAATCAACAGGGACTCCTCTACAAAGGCAAGGCGCTGGCAGGTAGGCTGAACAGCACAGCACAGCACAGCACAGCACAGCTCACCCCTCCTCTCACCCCTCGCCTCGCCCCTCCTCTCACCCCTCGCCTCACCCCTCCTCTCACTCCTCGCCTCACCCCGGGTCAGTGTGGCACAGCCTGCCTGCTCTTCTAAACAAACACTTCAGCCCTGCCGACGCAGTGAGAGTCTGGAGCAGCTACACAAGGTAATCTGAACACAACACACACACACACACACACACACACACACACACACACAGTGAGAGTCTGCAGCAGCTACACAAGGTAACCTGAACACAATAAACACACACACTACTATATTTACACACACACACACACACACACACACACAGAGTGAGAGTCTGGAGCAGCTACACAAGGTAACCTGAACACAATAAACACACACACTATTATATTTACACACACACACACAGAGTGAGAGTCTGGAGCAGCTACACAAGGTAATCTGAACACAATAAACACACACACACACACACACAGTGAGAGTCTGCAGCAGCTACACAAGGTAACCTGAACACAATAAACACAGACACTGCTATATACAAACACACACACACACACACACAGTGAGAGTCTGCAGCAGCTACACAAGGTATCCTGAACACAATAAACACACACACTACTATATTTATACACACACACACACACACACAGAGTGAGAGTCTGGAGCAGCTACACAAGGTAACCTGAACACAATAAACACACACACTGCTATATACACACACACACACACAGTGAGAGTCTGCAGCAGCTACACATGGTAACCTGAACGCAATAAACACACACACTACTATATTTACACACACACACACACACACACACAGAGTGAGAGTCTGGAGCAGCTACACAAGGTAACCTGAACACAATAAACACACACACTGTTATATTTACACACACACACACAGAGTGAGAGTCTGGAGCAGCTACACAAGGTAATCTGAACACAATAAACACACACACACACACACAGTGAGAGTCTGCAGCAGCTACACAAGGTAACCTGAACACAATAAACACAGACACTGCTATATACAAACACACACACACACACACACACACAGTGAGAGTCTGCAGCAGCTACACAAGGTATCCTGAACACAATAAACACACACACTACTATATTTATACACACACACACACACACACAGAGTGAGAGTCTGGAGCAGCTACACAAGGTAACCTGAACACAATAAACACACACACTGCTATATACACACACACACACACAGTGAGAGTCTGCAGCAGCTACACATGGTAACCTGAACGCAATAAACACACACACTACTATATTTACACACACACACACACACACACACAGAGTGAGAGTCTGGAGCAGCTACACAAGGTAACCTGAACACAATAAACACACACACTGTTATATTTACACACACACAGACACACACACACACAGTGAGAGTCTGCAGCAGCTACACAAGGTAAATTGAACACAATAAACACAGACACTGCTATATTTACACACACACACACACAGAGTGAGAGTCTGGAGCAGCTACACAAGGTAAATTGAACACAATAAACACAGACACTGCTATATACACACACACACACACAGTGAGAGTCTGGAGCAGCTACACAAGGTAAATTGAACACAATAAACACAGACACTGCTATGTACACACACACACACACACACACACAGTGAGAGTCTGCAGCAGCTACACAAGGTAACCTGAACACAATAAACACACACACTACTATATTTACACACACACACACACACACAGAGTGAGAGTCTGCAGCAGCTACACAAGGTAAATTGAACACAATAAACACAGACACTGCTATATACAAACGCGCGCGCACACACACACACACACACACACACACACACACACACACACACACAGTGAGAGTGTGGAGCAGCTACACAAGGTAACCTGAACACAATAAACACACACACTACTATATATATACACACACACACACACTGCTACAATGCACACCGGATTTAAAAGTATGTTCTGTATTACAGTGCCACATGTCGTCTCTTTTGGCAAGTGATATTTTCAAAATAATATTGAATGGCAATAAAGAGTGCTGACTGTATTTGAACCCGGAGTAACTGTTTGTTAAGGTAGTTAGTAACACTTGTGATTGTATTTAATGATTCTTTATATCCGTGATTGTCTTGATTTCAATGCAGTTAATTAACGCAGAAGTTGTTCTTCCCTGCAACTATTGTAAGGATTAATGCTGCCTCTTTCAACTTGGGGTGCATGCTATGTATTTTTTGGGGGACACTTGTGGGACAGGTAAAGTTGTATATAATGTCCAACTAGGCTGAAAGGATTTATAGATTGCTTAATTTTTTTTTTTATTTTAGGTGATGAAGTGACACTTTGAATATGGGGCCTGATGAGAGAAGTATCCTTTTCATGTGGTTTTGGTTTTGCCGTTGTGAGCAGGTATGGGAGACAGCACCGTGTCTGCATGTGAAATAACAAAGTCATCGCAGTGGAGGGACTCTCTGAAGGCTGCTGTTTGTGGATTTGTCTTGTAATGTGAGTGATCTACTGTACTGTGATGCCACTGTCTGTACGCACGCTGCACTGCAGGGGAGACACCGCTGGCATTCACAGGGCATGCTTGTTCATTTAAAGCACGCTGCACTGCAGGGGAGACACCAACCTTCTGGACAAAGCCAAAACAGATAGAGGAGTGACCAAAGTGATCCTATCATTCGGAATCAACAACAAGGACCAGAAAGTCAAAGAGACAGCTATCAAAAACCTACAAAGGATGTACAGGTCAGCAAAGACAACCTTCCCAACTGCAGAAATCAAAGTGCCACTGGTGAACTTCTCACGAGCACTAGACATGCAGGCCCAACGGAACTTGGAAGAACTAAACGGATTCATCTCAGCCAACCTACCACACATACCGCTATTACCAACTGAGAAATTTCAAGTAGGCGGAGACAACATCCACTGGACAACCAACACAGCCAAAGATATGCTCCAGCACTGGTGCCAGCATTTAAACTAGGAGACCCCACAAGCCCAAATATCTCCAGGGAGGGGGCATCCAACATAGTCAATCTATGTAAATACTTCACACCAACAGAGAGTCAAAACAGCCTTTTGAGCAAAGGCCTCTCCTTCATACCCACACCGCAAACTGAAGCAAAACAGAAGCAGACACTGCGAGCAGAAACACAAGACTACCATAGGAGGCTAAAAATCGCAACCTTCTTTGAAGAGGAAGGAGACTCAAATCACATACCCTTCCTACCCAAATCCAACTGGGAACCAAATAACAACCAAGTTCCACAGGAAATCACAGAGATTATTCTTGAAGATCTAAAAACAATACACAGCCTGAACCCAGGTAACTACAGAACAGAAGACAACCTAACAGCACCAGAAAGGATTGCACTTAAGGAATTACAAAAACATACCGACATCATTTTCAAACCAGCAGACAAGGGAAGTTCAATAGTAATAATGGATAGAGAAGACTACATCTTTGAAGCCAACAGACAACTAAATAATCAAGAACACTACAGGAAATTAGACGCACCAATTTATCTTGATTCTGCTCAGGAAATTAACACAATAATACAAACACTAACAGACCACAAAATAATTACTAGAAAACAGGCACACTATCTCAAGGGGGCAGACACACCCAGAGCACGCATTTTTTACATGCTACCAAAAAATACACAAATCACCAGACACATGGACTATCCCACACACCATACCACCAGGCAGACCGATAGTATCGGATTGCAACAGTGAATCATATAGAATTGCAGAATACATAGACCACTTTTTAAACCCCCTATCCACCAAACACACTAGCTACCTTAAAGACACATATGACTTCATAGACAAAATTAAAACACTCAAACTACCAGAAACAGCTTTTCTCTTCACAATAGATATAGACAGCTTGTACACAAACATAGAGACCAACGCAGGCATTGCAGCTATCAGGAAATGTCTAAATCTAAATCCGGATCCAACCAGACCAGACGAGGAACTGATCAAACTCCTGGAAATCAGCTTAAGGAAAAACGACTTTGAATTCGACAACCAATTCTACCTCCAAACCAAAGGAACAGCGATGGGGAAACGCTTTGCTCCATCATATGCTAACATCTACATGGCCGATTGGGAAGAAACAATCCTCCCCAGATGCCCACACAGACCAACTCACTATTTCAGGTACCTAGATGACATTTGGGGCACTTGGACACATAGCATGGAGGAATTTACACATTTCATCTCGTTACTTAACACACACCACCAGTCCATCAAGGTAAAATACACCACACATAACAGCAAAGTAAACTTTTTAGACACCACCACTTACAAAGGACCACATTTTTCACAAACACACCAACTAGACACCAAAGTATATTTTAAAGAAACTGACACACACACTCTACTACACAAAACCAGCTATCACCCTAAACACACGTTTAGAGGTTTAATAAAATCACAACTACTCAGATTCCACAGAATTTGCACACAACATACTGACTTCCAGGCAGCTACCAAAGTTTTATTCACAGCACTCAGACAAAGGGGGTACTCCCGTTCCTTCCTCAGAGGAATAAGGAAAACCTTCTTAGAACAAAAGCCTAGAGACAACAAAAAGATTATTCCACTCATAACTACCTACTCACATTTTAGTGTGGCAGCTAATTCACAGATAAAACAAAACCTAACCAACAAATTACAAGACACCAACCTTCTTACAGGACACAAGATCATCTCAGCCTACAGAAAAAACAAAAACTTGACCAACTATTTAGTGTCCAGTAAACTGCCTTCACTTAATCGCAAACCAACAAAAGCATCACGACACTTCAAGCAACTTTCCTCCCTCCGGAGCCAATCCACAGGCATCACATACAACATTCCACAAACCTTTACACAAAACAGCAGGAACTGCATCTACGCAATACAATGCGATACATGCAAAATCATTTACATTGGAGAAACAGGCAACACTATCCGAGTAAGACTAACACAACACATCTATAATATCAAACACAAAAAAGAATCACAAACACCTCTAGTAGCACACTTTCTACAACACAACTTGGAATCTCTGAAAATTACAGGGCTGGAGAGGAACCAGAACTGGACAATCGGAGAAAGGAAATGGAGAGAAAAAGACTGGATCAACAAACTACAAACAACTTTCCCGCTAGGCCTGAACATTAGAAAATCCACGATAGACCTACACTAGAAAAGGAGCTCCAAAACAACAAAAAAAACAAAGAAAGAAATCCAAAAAGAGCCAGATGGCCAGTGCATCTTTCTTTCCCTGAAAAACCAACCAAGTGTGGAGTTCTCAGGGAAACAAAGTTCCTACCTCAACCTAACCCTAACCCTAACCCTAACCCTGACCCTGACCCTGACCCTGATCCCTAACCCTGACCCTGACCCTGACCCTGACCCTGACCCTAACCCTTAACCCTAACCCTAACCCTAACCCTTAACCCTAACCCTAACCCTAACCCTAACCCTAACCCTAACCCTTGAAATGTTTTTGCCTACGATTGTAAGGTCGCCCTGGATAAGGGCGTCTGCTAAGAAATAAATAATAATAATAATAATAATAATAACCCTAACCCTAACCCTAACATCGCATATAGGTTATTTTATTTGTTTTTCTTGTTTTTGTATATGTGATCTTTTTTTTTAAATAAATAGGAAAAAAGGTTTAATTTTTAATGGAAGAACAGTGTTTCTGCTCTGAAAATGTATGTAAAATTAAGTTTTATCTTTTTTATGTTTGTTTATCATTTTTGTATTGAAACAGTTTTAAAATAGAGCCGCATATTTTGCAGCTTCAGTGGTTGTATGTTGTCCGAAGTCTCTGTGGTTTTAGTGTTAAACAGGTTTTTTTCTTGCATTTTTTTATATCGGCTTACATTTGTTGCAGAAAAACAACAGGGTTTGTTTTACAAAGCTTTAAATTGTGTGTTATTTAAACAATATTTTGACCTGTTATAAATAAAGAAAATGTGTAGTGAAAGATTTGTCATAGCTTTTCATTCATGACAAGTGAAATCTCAGTTTTTAGCCAAAATTGCAAGGAATCTCCAAAAGGGTTCTTTAATTATTCTAGGGTCTAAAGGGTTAAAATATATATATAAAAAAAAATAATATATATTTCCTAAAAGGTTGAAGGGCTCATAGGTCAAAGGTCATGGGTCAAGGGTCATGGGTCAAGGGTCAGGGGTCAAGGGTCAAGGGCACTGGTCGGGGGTGTGGTTTATGTCCAATGGGGAGGGGCGCGGAGGGTGAAGAGGGGCAAAGAGGAGCCACGCGCGTAAAAAAGGCCGGCGCCGACCTTTTTTACGCGCGTGGCTCCTCTTTGCCCCTCTTCACCCTCCGCGCCCCTCCCCATCGTCCCTCTCTCTCCCGCCCCCACCTTATCTCTCCACCCCCCACCTTCCCCTCCTGTCTCTGTGGGCTCCACCTCTCTCTCTCCTCCCTCACACCAGCCTACCTCCTTATCATCACTGCACTTCCTCACCCACATTCATCTCAGCCACTTCACTCACACCAAACTCAATCACTAGCTCAAGCTATCCAGCTCTTGCTATATAATATATAAAGAGTTCCATAGTTATTTATATGTCATATAACTAGTTAAATGCCTATTTGTGGTGTATTTTTTTTACATTATATTTCTATATTAAAATGATTAAAACTATTATATTGTCACCAAAGTTGTAATTTAAGATTATATGGTTAATGTTTTATACAATTTTAATTCTTAAAAATAAAATATATATCTATACAGATATATTACACATAGCTTTTGAGTTAACTCTCATAAATCAGTAATTTTACAATTTAGGGTAATTGGGAAATGTACTAAGTACACAATTCCAAGAGCTATTTATAATTCGTATAACTAGCTAAAATTCAACTTAGGGTTAGCAGTCATTAATTTACATATATTAAAATTAGTTAAAATTTTATATTGTCACCAAAACGGTGTTTGGGGATTACATGTTCAATGTTTTATAAAATTTTATTTGTTAAAATATATATATAATTTAAATATAAGTACCTTTCCAGATCAGTAGCACAAATCAGTACCTATTGAATTATGGGTAATATGGAAATATACGGGATATGGACAAACCCATTGAATTAGTCTGCCGTAAACACCACAATTAACCACCAGGGGGAGATGTTCTGAAACTACATGCAATCTTGTATTCCGCCAATTGTAAACAATTGTATTTTTGTCTCACCAATAATAACTAAATGTATTTATCTTGTGTAGCTGCTCCAGCACTCTCGCTGTGTTCAGTGTATTTATCTTGCGTAGGCTCCAGCACTCTCGCTGTGGAAATCATCCAAATGCCTATGATGATCCTATAAGCTACAGTCACATTATTGCACTTCACTCTATAAAAATGACAAATACTCCACAAAGAAGACTCAAAATGGACTTTATTGATTTAATTTGTCAGTTAATACATTGCAAGATGCCTCCTGGTAGTGGGGAGTTTGATTGGACATGGGCAGGAGGGGGTTAATCAGAGCTTTCAGTGTCATGAAACAGAAAGATCATTCCTCCATGGTATGATCAAAGCAGTGCGACAGACACACACACACACACACACACACACACACACACACACACACAGAGAGAGACAAACTCTGCTGTATTCTGCTACTTGATAACTTGAATGCCCAGAAGCAGTGAGACCCTGTTGTTTAAACACTCAAATCAATAGTTTTCTTTTCATTTATTATATATTATTATTTAATATTAGTCAAAAATGAACAGTAATGACATTTTGTAATATCTTTTGCCACCCTTCTCAAACAGTCCACTTTCAGCTGCGCAGAACTGATGAGTTGATGCTTGATTGGATTCTGGACCTTTCAGCATGTAAGCTGTTGCTGCGACAGTCCGGGGATCTCTATAAATATCCTATTAGCACTTCAGAGCCGAATACCCAAGAATTCACTCTCGTTAACACATAAATATTCTCATATAAAACCATCACTGATTTTAGTTGAATCTAGAGTTTAGGTTAAATTATTTTTTTTCCATACATTTTTGCCAATAATTGTATTTTACTGAAAATTATATTATAATGTTATAAAAAAAAAAAAAAAAGAAAACTTGAGGAGGCTCTGCCTCCCTTGCCTCCTCTAAAGGAGCCTCAGCTGCAGGAGACCTAGTTTGAGGCAATGGTGCGCCCTGCAGCAGCCTGAAACGCAGTCTCTCTACAGACTACTCTGACCACAGAAAACAAAAAAATCATTGAACAATGCAGCTCACTTTCACCTTTAAAAAAATTAAAAAAATAAAGCATTTTAGAAAAAGATACATTTTAAATTAAAAACACAAACGTGGAAGATGTTTTAATCAGAATTGTTTACACACACAAATGCACTTGATGAAGGGATATTTCCCCTGAACACCTCAGATGAAAATGACTGCGATGCTGTGCCCTGCAGGCTCGGGAACACAAGGAGGAAATGAACCAGCGACTGACAAGCGGCTTCAGAGCACATCAACACGTTGAGACGAGGTCTGCTTCAGCGTGATAAGAAAGGGCTTTGTCCGAGTCGAAACAGAAACAAACTCAGGAAAAGTACAACAGCAGCAAAACAATCAGGCAGCTTAGAGGCGAGAGATCTTTAAGAGGAGGTTAAAGAAGGCTGGAGCGGTTTGTTTGTCTTCTACATTAACATTTGCAATACAAGCACATGGATTTTACAGCTGAATGCACACCCCTTGACTCTCACTGTGTTGCTGGTGCTGCTTTAGCAGGTTTAAGTGGGTGTGGATCTGTTCTCCTGACCTGAGCTTGGTCTGTGGTCTCAACTGAGCCACCAAACAGTGCAGCTTACTGCAAACTACATCACAAACAAGAAACACACGACTGAAGGGCGCACAGGCAGGAAGTGTTCATGTGAGGACTGACTCCTCCCTCTGTCAGCCTCCTGGCACTCTTACTCACCACAGTTATTGTGCCTCAGCTTTTTATAATTATATATATATATATAGATACACACACACCTCAGGAATGTTAAGTATTTAGCTTTTTAAACAATCGCCATTGTTTAGATATTTTTTCCATCTACATTAACTTCATTGTTTTTTTTTTTTTAAAGAGAAAAGCTTCTGCAGGGCATTTCTGTGTAAATAAATCGAAGTCCCTGCATCACCGTATTGCTGAAAACAAGAGAAAACAGCAACACGGTGCAGAGAGACTCGTGGAAAAACAAACACAGCCTGGGAGTGAGGTGATGAACTGGGAGATTGCTCCTGCAGTAATTTCATTAATGATGATGATGAAGATGAAGAAACTCACTACCATTAGAGAGTAGATGTGTGACAGGCACTTGTCACTGCAGCAGAACCACACCTGTTCAATGTTCCACATGTTTCCTCACTTAATACCAGAACTTTCCTTTACCGTTCAGGAAACTCAATTCAGGACTTGCATTTCCCTAGGATCTAGAAGTTGCTCTAACTTCACTATTACAAATACAGAGTTCATTCCCTTCTGTGTTGTGACTGGTCTGACTGGCACAGTTTTCAAACTAATCATAGAGACTAGCTGAGGACTAGCATTAATAGCATTGTGTTACCCTCCAAAAATAAATAAATAAACAAAAAAGATCTCTAATTATAACAGGAATAAACCTGGGAGCTGTGCTGTAGAAAGAAACAGAGCAACACAAAGTCGTGACAACGCTGTAAAGTCAAGGGGTGCTCAAACACTTCACATGTATCTCTCGATCTGAACTCACAAAGCGTCTCAAAACGTCAAGGACCCCCGTACAGGCCACGCAGTGCCAGAGCAGAAAACCTCTCACTCTCTGAAAAGCCCTCACTCTCTGAAAAGCTCTCACTCTGTGAAAAGCCCTCACTCTCTGAAAAGCCCTCACTCTCTGAAAAGCCCTCACTCTCTGAAAAGCCCTCACTCTCTGAAAAGCCCCCACTCTCTGAAAAGCCCTCACTCTCTGAAAAGCCCCCACTCTCTGAAAAGCCCTCACTCTCTGAAAAGCCCTCACTCTCTGAAGAGCCCTCACAGAATGCCAGAGCAAAAAAGTCGTCTTCGAAGGTAAATTCCAAAACATCAAGGGCTGATTAGTAATCCACCCAGAATGCCTGACAAACAAAGTCCTGAAAAACACGTCGACTCAGAATGTCCGAGTGGCAACTTCTTATTGGTCATGCCTGGAGGTTCCAACCCCTCTCCCGCCAAAACAACTTAGAACTTTGTGATTTTCACTGCAGGGTCTCCGACGATCAGGCGACCCATCCCAGGATGCACCTGAAGGGAACACACAGAGATTTTAAACACAATGGAGGCTGCATTCACCACAGCTTTGCATGGCTGATGTAAAAAGTGTGTGGACCCAACAGGATCAAAACCAGCCCATTCTCGAGACATAATAAAAATATACTATCTGAACATAATTTCTATCTATTTAACATCATCAAAGACCCTGACCTGAGCCTGCAGAGATCCATAGGGCACCAGCTCTCCATCCACGGTGAGCGTGCCTCTGTGGGACAGGGGCTCCAGTCTGAAGGCTCGGGTCTGGATGTGGCTGACGAAAGGGCTCTCGATCTCCTGGTGGGTCCCTCGCTCCATGGCCAGGAAGAGCCGAAGCAGCACCCCCCTGGAGATCCCGGCTCGCACGAAGCTCAGGTGGATGGTGCCGTCGTCGAAGCGGGCCTGGGGGGCCGCGAACAAGTCAGCCCCCAAGTGGGACTGATAGAGGGCCAGGACCAGGACGAAGTCCCCCTCCAGGGTCACCCAGTTCTTCGGTACCGGCCGGTCCAAAGGCTGCAGGAGCCCGTCAACCGGCCCGGTCTCGTCTTCCGCTCGTGGAGGGAAATGATTTCTCTGCCCCGGGCCGCTCTTCACTCCTCTCTCCTGGGTTACGGAGCCCAACGCATCCATCGTCCGCGCGAGGAACGTAGATTGCTGTTCCGCGTGATCGACGGTGCCGTTAGACTGAGCTGCCCGCTCTCCCGCTCTCGCCCGGGAGCCGCTTTCCGAGTGGTGGTTCAGAACGGGGGTGGAGTTTTGATCGTCCGACACCGGGAGGTCGAAGGTGAATGCCGAGGTGAGGTAATGATGCGAGGACGAGGGCGAAGGGGAGGGGCTGGGAATGGGAGGGGCCAGCGAGGCTGGCATTTCCTGGGTGGGTGCGGTCTTGTATGGGTGACCAGCGTCAGGACTCGCTGCTTCCGAAATGGACGGCACCGCTTCTGCGAAGCAGGACGAGGCGGCTTGCTCTGTCGGCGTGCCGTCACTAGGCGGCGCACAGGCGGGCTGCACCACCTCCTGCAAGCAGCCGGGCACGGGAGACAGAGCGCTCGGCGTGTTTCTCTTCAGCAGGTTCCGCTCCTCGCTCAGACCCATGTCAGACACCGTCCTGTGCAGGGGGAGCCGGCTGCAGGCCCCCAGGCCCTCTGTGATGCTCCTGGATAAGGGCCTCCTGGGGGGCTGCTGCTGGAGCTGGGCGAGGGGGGGCAGGGAGAGGGAGGAGAGGGAGGTGGCAGACTGGGGCAGGTAGGAGAGGCGGCCCCTGTAGGACCGGAGGGAGGCGAGCCTCACCAGCGTGCCCATCGTGAAGCGAGCCGAGCCCAGCCCTCGGTAGCGCTCGCTCTCGATATCCACGTCGGACACGAAGCCCCAGGCCACAGACAAGAAGGAGAAGAGGCGCCGGTGAACCCCACGGCCAGAGCTCGCTGACCCCGCCTCTTCCTCCTCGCTGGCCAGCCGCTCCGGCTCCCGTTCAGTGTTTTCCCCAGGATGCTTTGCGGTGATCGATGTCGACATCGTTATGGAAACGAGGTCCATGGGACAGACTCCTCCCCTGCACAGCAGAAAGCAGCAGTTCATCAGGAGGGGGTCCCGGAGACACATCTCAAACCTTCAGGGGCAGAGAGAGAGGGGGAGAGAGAGGAGAGAGAGAGGGAGAGAGAGAGAGAGATACTTTGTTTGAAATGATTTTATTGACTTGTGCATTTTATTTATTATCAATGTACTGTATGTTTGTAATGAATGCATCTTACAGCCTTGGCAATACTTTCAAGTTATTCTGCACTCTGTCCAGACAGATACACACTCAGTACAGGCAGACGTGTAGTTAGTTACCCAGCGTTGTGGTTTATTGCTCCAGCGAGGGCATTGCCAGAGCCACAGGGCAGGATCCCCACTGGAGTCTGGATAGCTTGCTTCCAGTCCCCTCGAGCCATCAGACCATTAATCACCTGCAGAGACAGCAAAGACATTAATACAGAGAGGAGGGAGGAAAACAGAGAAACAGACAAGCAGAGGCAGAGAGAGAGAGAGAGACAGAGAAAGAGGCAGAGAGAGAGACAGAGACAGGCAGACAGACGGACCTCGTGCAGCAGTCCGTCCCCGGAGATGATGACAATGCCGTCCCACTCTTGCAGTGCAAGCTCCCTCATCAGCTCCCGGGCGTGGTTCGGACGCTCTGGAAGAGAAGAGATAAAAATGACACCCATAACCAGAATCAGACCCATACCCAGACACACACAGAGCTATATCCTGGGCTCTTACCCCTGCGGGAGGGGATCCCGTGTCTCCATCAGTCTCAGTGACTGGAGGAGCTCTCACCTGTCTGGATGAGATTGTAGCTGATGTTCGCCTCCCGGACCATCGGCAGAATGTGGGTGTGACAGAGCTGCATGGCCTGGCCCTGCCCACTGAAGGGGTTAACCAATAGGAGGAGGCGGCGGGGGCGGGGCAAGAGACTGCTGGTGATCTCTGAGGAAATGAAACCAAGAAGAGGGAGTGAATGAGAGAGAGGGGAAGAAAGACAGCGAGAGGGGTAGAGGGGGTGCCTGTGCCACTACATGGACCCCCCCTCTCTGTCTGTGTCCGAATTCAGTGCCTGTAAAAGTCGACATGCTTGAGGCCCCAGTGAAGTGAAGCCATGATAAGAGAAAGTCTGCCCCAGCCTGCACTGCACTGATAATCAATCAATCACTCAATCTTTATTTTATATAGCGCCTTTCTAGTGGACCACCACCACGAAGCGCTTCACAAGACAGTGAGGATACAATGCATAACATAAGAGACAGGAAGGGGGGTGTCTGGGATTGCTTCCCTTCTCTGTGAGAGTCTCACTGTTTACACTGAGCCTTACGCAGACACACCGACACAGGCAGGTTGAAGAGTAACACAGGACACTCACCCTTCGTACTGAGCACATTCACTGTGTGGTGCGTTATTCAAAGAGAAGGAGGAGAGACTAGCGAGACACCACCCTTCCACCTCTCCGCGTGTGATCTAAACCGCACACACTGTGTATGCTTTGCACAACTGTTGTGCAATTAAGGAATAACTCGGACTGCTATGCAACTGGAGACCTGAGCTTGTTCTGCCCATTGGTGTAAAGATAGAAAATGTTGACAACTTCTGTGCAGCAAACCAACTGCAATGTCAGACTTACTGTTAAACCGAGTTCCAGTTCAACCCCAGTTACACCCTTATCCTGGTCTAAACCTCAGTCACACAAGACAGGCAAGATGGATAGACACAGTGAGAGACAGGCAGATCCACACACACACACACACACACACACACATACACACACACTCTCTCTCTCTCTCTCTTTACCTGTAGCTCCAGTCAGGTTCACTCCCCTCAGCAGGCACAGCACAGCAGTCACCCATTTCATCATCCATTTCATCATCCAGATAGATAGACACAGTGAGAGACAGGCAGATCCACACACACACACGCACACGCTCTCTCTCTCTCTCTCTCTTTACCTGTAGCTCCAGTCAGGTTCACTCCCCTCAGCAGGCACAGCACAGCAGTCACCCATTTCATCATCCATTTCATCATCCAGATAGATAGACACAGTGAGAGACAGGCAGATCCACACACACACACGCACACGCTCTCTCTCTCTCTCTCTCTTTACCTGTAGCTCCAGTCAGGTTCACTCCCCTCAGCAGGCACAGCACAGCAGTCATCCATTTCTCAGCCACGCTCCGGTTCTCCGACACCCGAGCCACCGAATCCACTCGGAAAGTCCGGACCACCCTCTGCCGGCAGCGCCCGCCCCCCATGCGCCTCTTCTTCACCGGATAGGAGTAGAGGGAGAAGTAGGCAGGTCCTTCACCCTCCTCGACCCCTCCCCCCCTCGCCGGCGAGGCTTTGCGACGCATGACGTGGCAGCCGACCACGTCGGACAGGGACACCACGGTCCTGCGGTCGTCTTGGGGGCGAGGAACCAGCCGCTGGATGTGCAGCTCCGTGGGGGTGAGTGTCAGGGCGTAGCGGGGGCCGGATCCCCCTCCAGTGCCGCCGCTGTGATCCCCGAATTCTCCGTGCAGGATCGCCTCGGAAAACGGCACGCTTAGGAATTCTGCCGGGCTCCTCATTGGTGTGCTGGTCTCCTAGCTTGTGTTAAAATTGCATATAAACCCGGGCTGTGGTTCAGTCACCAGGCTGTCGAATCCTTGTGTGTCTGCAGAGTCCACAGGCTGTGTTACAAACCGCTTCACAGAGTATTTCAGTGTCACTGCGTGTCTATTCACGCTTATTAGTATTTGTATCTCAGCAGAACGAGCTGGCGATTGAAATATTCAATACAAGGACTAGTGCAAAGAACAGCAGCTCTTTCATGTAGTGGAAGTGATCCCATACACTGCTGGTCCAGTCTTTATACAAGGCTGGAGAACTCTATGTTAGTGCTTCAGGGCAAGCTTTTCATAAGGAGTGAGCTTTCAATGGTGTTAGAGCCGACACACACACACAGAGGTGCAGTACAGGAACTCACGGAGCAGTCCAACGCGGGTCAATGCATGGTAGATCAGCAATCTAACGTAGATCATAATCGCATGCAGTTTAACCACAGGGCCTCCCCATTTAAGGTTAAACTTTGTCTCAAGCTTATTTTGATGTAAAACTTTGAAACAATGTTGAGTATTGACAGTGATGGAGATGGGGGTTAGTCTTATAAGACCAGTCTTATTAAATAAATCCCAGTGCATACACAGCTTCTGTAAACCCTACAAATGTAAACCTTACAACCTCAGGACGGGTCTAATATATCCATCTATATATAAATATACAGGGCTTCCTAGACTCCAGTTTCAATATAACTTATTAGAAAATATCCACAATAAAATTATGGAATGCAACACACTATATTCTACTCTATGAGATTATATTTGAGGAGCAGTCTGTTTTCGGAGGTCCATTTAGAGGCTGTGTTGTTACAGGCCCTGCTGTGCTATACAGAGCAGTAGTGTTGAAGTTTGTTGAATCCAGTCTGTACGATGACCAGCCCAGTGGGAGTCCAGTCTGTACGATGACCAGCACAGTGGGAGTCCAGTCTGTACGATGACCAGCACAGTGGGAGTTCAGTCTGTACGATGACCAGCCCAACGGGAGTCCAGTCTGTACGATGACCAGCCCAACGGGAGTCCAGTCTGTACGATGATCAGCCCAGCGGGAGTCCAGTCTATACGATGACCAGCCCAGCGGGAGTCCAGTCTATACGATGACCAGCACAGTGGGAGTTCAGTCTGCACGATGACCAGCCCAACGGGAGTCCAGTCTGTACGATGATCAGCCCAGCGGGAGTCCAGTCTGTACGATGATCAGCCCAGCGGGAGTCCAGTCTATACGATGACCAGCCCAGCGGGAGTCCAGTCTGCACGATGACCAGCACAGTGGGAGTTCAGTCTGCACGATGACCAGCACAGTGGGAGTCCAGTCTGTACGATGACCAGCCCAACGGGAGTCCAGTCTGTACGATGACCAGCCCAATGGGAGTCCAGTCTGTATTTCAGGTCTCTACCTCCGTCTCACTCCCAACAGCACAGGAAATGATCCGCTGATGTGAATCTGGAATATACGAATAAACGACAGAGACTGTTCAGGTGTTATCATTACTGTAATTAACAAGCGTCATAAAACATCTCGTTAAACA
Organism: Acipenser ruthenus; assembly: GCF_902713425.1. NCBI lineage: Eukaryota > Metazoa > Chordata > Actinopteri > Acipenseriformes > Acipenseridae > Acipenser > Acipenser ruthenus. Next base: position 24,858 of record NW_026708051.1, read on the forward strand.
GAAACGTGCTGAAAAAGATCAATCTACAAACCGACAAGAAAAAAAAAAACATGCATTTGTATTTATAACAAGGTATTTCTAAATGAAGCAGAGCAGTGAGAACTGGATTGATGCTAGTCTGCGGTTTACAAGTGTGACTCTCATTCATCACAAGAGAAATATCCCGCAAGAGTTTCACTTCTGTTTATTTCCCAGTGGGGGCAGATCACAGGGAGTCCTGTGTTCCTGCTGTCTGGACAATCGTCTCTCTTCACCCAGAAAACTGAAGCAGGGCAGGCTGCCAAGCTGCTGAGCTCTGAGTTCAGCTCCAGCAGACTGTCTCCGGGCTCGTCTGGCACGTGACTCTTAAGCAGCAGAGCAGCGAGGCAAACTCTGCATCCCGAACGGCAATGAGACGCTGCCTGTGGGCACGCAGACAAGACTGGCAACAGCAGCGATTGGCTCCCAAGCCCATTTCACAGCACGTTACTGAACGGCATACAGGGGCACTGAAACATGAATCACCCTGTATGAACCAGCCAGCCGCATGCGTCCACGGCCAGCTCCTTATCTCTCATTAGACTGCCACGTCGTATCATCAGTTTCCTCTCAAGTCTGAAGGCGGTTTATTTGGTACAGAGTTCAATGACAGACTGCCACTCTTCTCTGTGAAGGGGGTCACATGCTAGCACTGCACTGGCTCTAAAACCCAGAGAGCTCGTTTCAAAACACTTACAATATAAACACAAATAAAGAAAGGTGTAGCGTTACACATTTAAAACACTTACTAAATAAATAAATAAATAAATGGTGTAGTTCCCTCTAAAACACATTTAAACATGTACGTATTTCTAACCTCCTGCACCACGGCTGGGATGGGAATAATCCCCCGTCCTACTGCACAGCGGTTTATCTACAGCGCAGGTTTTACTGCGAGCTTCACTATCCCCCGTGTGTGTGTGTGTGTGTGTGTGTGTGTGTGTGTGTGTGTGTGTGTGTGTGTGTGTGTGTGTGTGTGTGTGTGTGTGTGTGTGTGTGTGTGTGTGTGTGTGTGTGTGTGTCTGTGTGTCTGTGTGTCTGTGTGTCTGTTCGTATCGTTTCCAGTTACACTCGTTTCATATTTTGTATGCGACTCTCTCGCAGCCCCGGTGAGGGTGTTTGTCGAAACATCGCGTTCGGGGTTAAATTGTAAATAGAGAGAGAGACCCGGACAGAGACAGACGCGCCGGACTGACAAACAGAAAGCCCGAGTGCGGCACGTTTCAGATCCGTCACCGGCTTGAGAGCGGTATCCAAAAACCAAATGCACCCAATAAACACTGCGCGCATTCTAGTATAACGAAGAACACACCGCACATTTCAAACAGTTTATTATTATTATTATTATTATTTTACCTACCTTAGTTCCCAGATCTTCAGTAGTTTTCTTTCCTATTTTTTAATAAAGATCGGTTTGGGGATTTTAAATATTATCACCGGAAGACGATTGCGGTATTTTCGCCTGCCGATGGGGCAGCAGCGTCCGTGTGTTTGAAAACCTTCTAAATTTTATTAAAGGACATCAGGTTATTCCCCGATTTTCCTTGTAGCGTCAGAATGGGTAAAGAGTAAATAAATACACTGACAGCTAGTTTCGTCACCCCATCTTTTCCTTTTCGCCTCTGCTAACTAGCCATCAACAACCTCCTCCGCTTCCGAGAGCTCTTTGGAAAAGCCAGCAGGAAGCTTTGCCCTCAGTTGGGCGGGTCTCACAACCGCCTTAGCCAACCGGTGTGCACAGCAGTGACACGACGCTAGCACTGCGCGATTTCTGATTGGTCAGCAGGGTTTTCTGAGGCGAAGCCGCGCACCTGCCATTTCATCCCCACAGGAGGAGACGTCTTGAATCGCCTCCTCGCGAGAATCCAGCCGCCATGTTTGTGAGGGAACTGACAGGCATTTTAATACGGCAACAGGAATTATTAACGAGAATGTTTAATTATTTAAATTACAGGCTGTTTGAGAAATACGAGGTGGTCATGAGGAGGGCAGCTCCGTCTTCAGCTAGCCCTCGACACCTCGGGAATGACATCTCAACACAGAACACTACTTTGTTTTGTTTACGACTTCCCTGGATAAGGGCGTCTGCTAAGAAATAAATTATACTTGTGAAGAGACATGCGGGAGCAGAACGCTGTTCGGTGTATCCCGACCCATGTGGTCACCAGTGTAATTCACTTTCCTCACTGTAACAAACCCACTTAGGAAGATCAGGTCAAATAACGGTTTAATCTGTTACACCCTGAAGGTACACACAGAACCGAGCCGTACAAACGCGTTCTTAAAATACATCACTGACAGGAATCACGGAAAAATAAACTCACTGTTTAGACGGTCAGATCCAACCTGTCTGTGCATTTCAAACCCTGATTCCTGCACTCAGGTGATTTATTTATTTTGCAGGATGCATGTCCCTTGTAGATTAAAGCAAGGGTTGCCAAACAGTGGATCACAGGACCAACACGTAAAATATCTATAAAAATATACAAAACCACAGAAAGCAATGAAATACTAAAAGAATATTCAAATAAAAACATTTCTTTTTCATTTTTCTGACACGCAGCTCAACTCTGGCAGCCGTTGCCTTTAAGAATGAAGGTTTACCAACACACACGTCATGCTTTACGAAGAACAACACCACAAGCAGTTTTTTTTTTTTTCTGTGTGACACCAGTTTTTATTATTGTACACAAAGGGGGAGGGGGCAGGTCGAGAGTTGCAGCAGCACCGGCCCGGATTAGTTCTTGTACCCACGGCTCGCTCTGCGTCCTCGGGCACGCTCGAACTTGCGGCCCTTGGAACGGATGTAGGGCCTGCGGATTGAGAAGGGAGGGAAACGAGAAGGTTAGCACAAGGCAAACGGAACGAGCAAAAACACAACGACACCAATATATACTGAGGCGTTTATACAGAGAAACACAACAGCACTGATATACTGAGGTGTTTATACAGAGAAACACAACAGCACTGATATACTGAGGTGTTTATACAAAGAAACACAACAGCACTGATATATACTGAGGTGTTTATACAGAGAAACACAACAGCACTGATATATACTGAGGTGTTTATACAGAGAAACACAACAGCACTGATATATACTGAGGCGTTTATACAGAGAAACACAACAGCACTGATATATACTGAGGCGTTTATACAGAGAAACAACAGCACTGATATACTGAGAAACCTCGAGGCCTCTCAACGCACAGCCCGGCGCTTGTGCTGTGCCGGTCTCTACAGTTTTAACAGCAGCCCACACGCAGCTCAGTGCTGTTTCCATGCCACTTATTTCTTCCTTGACAAGCCTCAGGAATTCATGTTATTCAACAACTTATCAGAATCTGACAGGGATAACGATCATCATCGGCTTGCACACACTGCAGGTAAACTTAACAGAGATTCAGCAGTTCTGAATGCTGCAGTGCAGTGAACGCTAGTGCTGGACAGTGCAGTGAACGCTACAGTGCTGGACAGTGCAGTGAACGCTACAGTGCTGGACAGTGCAGTGAACGCTACAATACTTACTTGGTGTGGCTGTGTGGGGTTCCTGGTGCCTTTCCGAAGTGCCTGTACACTTCACGGCCCTTACGAGGACCTGAGAGAGGGAGAGAAACAGATCAGAGAGGATCTAAACACACTTCATCTACTGAGAGAAAAAAAAACCCACAACAGGAAAGACGGCATCGTGAATGGAGACAGTGTCCTGATTACTGGCTGCTTCTCCCAGGCCTCATTAACGAGGAATTCAAGTGACACCAACTTGAGAGTCTGACACTATGGAGTCTAATCATCGGCCTGGGAGAGGAAACAAATTCAATACGCTCGGCTGCAATTCTGCTTCACGATTAAATAGGTCAAGCAAGGCTTCGTCTCTATTCATGTCATGCTGGCATTGTTCAGTGAGTAACGAGTCCACAGCCAGCCTCAGCCAAGCACACAGCAGGCACTGCACAGCACAGCTAGGGCCAAAAGCTTATCGTCACCCAGGCGAATTAACAAACCTGGCTTCATAAAAAAGGTCAAATAACTTGCACATCAAAACTCGGACACGAAAAAGTGAATTGGTGCAGCTTCTACAGCGACCTGCAGTCAATGACACTCCACTGTGTATTAATCTAATGAGTGAATCCTGAAGAAGCGAGGGCACGCGAGGCTTCGGAACGCTCCCAATACCTACAGCACAGGAAGTGCGGGCACATCATCCTAGCAGGATAGTCCAAGTGAAAAGCTGAACACGAAAAACATGAGGGGCTTGTGAGAGTGTGTGTCAGCGTGCCATCAAAAACACAGAAACACTTTCAGAAATTAAAAAGACCGAATCGTTGACTCACCCGACAGCAGCACAGTGCCGTGACCCTTAGGGGTCGCCAAGGCCAGCTGGTCAAAGGTCATGATCTGACCTCCAGACTTCAGGATCCTGTTGCGGGCTCCGTCAGTCACCCTCAGAGCACACACCTACCAGGAGACAGAGAGAGAGAGGCTTTAGTTTAACAGTTAGAGAAGCCACACATCCATGCTACGGCTGTTAACAGGAGGAGAGACGGGACCACACAGCCTCCTCCATGAAGCTCAGCTCTCCCAGGCCTCATTAACGAGGAATTCAAGCGACACCAGCATTGGAGTCTGACAGTTCTGAGTGTAATCATCGGCCTGGGAGACGAAGCGTTAGCTTAGTCATGTGAGCAGCTGCTGCTCAAGTGGGGTCACTGCGCGAGCACCCCGTCCTGCACACAGGACACCAGGCTGCGTGAAAGAAACCGCACACTGCCAGCGACTCCACAGCTACGGGCAGAGGTTTTGCAGCACCCAGGATTTCAGGGTTAACATCATTTAGATCCTTTATTTATCATATAATCAAAGAAACTACAAAACACTATCGCAAAAGTCTACCGGAAGCCATCACAGTACAGTAACATTTCCTGTCAGATTTCAAAATGCCACACTCCAATTTCAGTTTTTCTGTACATGGGAAACCTACAAAGCGCTGGCGTGTAATTCAATATGTCAACGCAACATTATTCAGCAGCTTTCATTCATTCTACTGATGCAAAATGAGTTCATTCTATAGGGTGATGCAAGCCTTTTGGCTACGGCTGTACATTATAATTTGACATTATAAAGCAGGTAGACACTACAGTCCTAAAGGATTCATAACTACAGTGTGGTGACGCCATCGTGACCGCACAGGAGTGTGAAGCACCGGCTGGTTTTCAGGTAGCAGTATCTCAAGGGTTTGAACTGGCTGGAGCTCAGAATGGTTTCAAGCCTGCTGGAGGCGCGTCGGCAGGACCTGGTGTTGAGTTTTGGGAAGACTTGCCTTCAGTTTGGGGATGTCCTGGATGCGCACGTCGTCTGTGATCGTCCCCACGATGACAGCGGTCTTGTTTTCACGGCCTGTCAGCTTCATCTTACGGATCTGAGGAATCGACACGGAGAGAGAAGTCAGACAGGTTCAGACCAAGCCGTTTCAACAGCCTCTACTGTTTCAACAGAGGCCAGCTGCGCATCTAACATCAACCAAATCCAAGTGGCGTCTAAAGAAGATTTATTATTAACGAGAAACGGTATTGAAAAGACTCAAATCTGAAGTGACAGCATTGTTACAGCATCACAGTGACGGGGTGGAGAGTCAACGGCACAGACTGAAATAAAGCAAGCCTCAGGAATTCATGTTATTCAACAACTTATCAGAATCTGACAGGGATAACAATCATCATCGGCTTGCACACACTGCAGGTAAACTTAACAGAGATTCAGCCTTGGTGCACAAAAGACAATTCACACTAGTAACACCGTGGCTTGATAAAAGCAATAGAATTAAAAAATAAAAACAGGTTAAATAAAAAGCATTTTGGGTCAGTAAATACTGGAATGGCAGCTAACATGCTCTCGATTGCACAAGTTATTTCTTTAAAGATCCGTATGCAGTTTGAGATTCAGACGGCTGAAGGCTGGTTCCTAGGCGTGTGGGTGTTGTTACAGATTAAAAAAACATTCTCATTGCACAGCACATCGCAGTCCGCTTTTTAAAATGAGCTCAGGTCACGCCAGACGTTCTAATTAAAAAGGACACACCGACAGGAGTCTTGGTTCAAAGTAAAAAGCGTGGGACTGCTGTGCAAGGAGCCTCCTCTCCAATCCTGGGGGGCAGGGAGGGGCACTTACCAGGCGGGACAGGGAGAGAGGAGGGCGATTGGTTCGGCTCATGAAGAGTCTCTTCAGGACCACCTTGTTGAAGGAAGCATTGGAGCGACGAGCAAGGAACCTGTAGAGCTGAGAGAGGGGAGGGACAGACAGACAGACAGACAGAGACAGGTCAGCACAACCACACCTTCAATCAGTCACAGATCTATCTGTAGACAACTCTCCCAGGCCTCAGGAAATGAAAATCTTCAGCAGCTTATCACATGATGACAGGGATAACGTTCATCACAGGCTTGGGGGTGCTCACACTGTATTTGTGTTGAATTCAAGTTCGCTTCTTTCCGTTTTGAGATCTAGCAATCACTTCAGCACAGTACAGACCCCGGTCCAGACGCATCACAATGCAGAGTGAGACTGGAGCTGCTCCTACCTTGACCAGGAGCCTCAGGTAGATGTCCTGGCTCTTCGGTTCTTTCCTGTGGACCTTGCGGTCTTTGTTGTGTCTGATATCCACTCCCTGAGAAAATAAGAGAGTTAGGAATCAAGCGCTGTTTACACCAGCTCAAAATCTGACCCACAGCCTCGATAAAACCAACACTTACATGAAAAATAACAATTAAAAACACACACAACAGACCTGGACTACATTTAAAATGGTTTGTCCAAGTCCTGGTTGTTACACCTTTAGACTTCTTAAACATCTAAACCCATAACGTTTTAATGCTCCCAGGCCTCATGAACGAGGAATTCAAGTGACACCAGCGTTGGAGTCTGACACTATGGAGTCTAATCATCGGACTGGGAGGCAAACTGGACGGACAACAAGGGGTTTACAAAGCTTGCTTTCAAACTGTGTAGCTGCACATCTGCACAGCCTAGTTAACGGTACGATTTGTATTATAAAAAGCATCTAATACTGTGCAAAAGATGCAGGTCGCACAAAACTGACCAAGACACCCTACAACGCATGCAAACTAAGAGAGTCCGTGATATTTAAAGTGAACCCTGACCGTGAACCCCACTCAACTCCACATGTCCACAAAGCCGCTCACGGATCACGCTTTTGATTTCCGTATCAGCTCATACAGCGGATTGAAATGGCCTCCAGAATGAACTCTTCATGCAATAAAATATTAACCAAAAACATTGGTTCTCACACTGTAACGCAGTGTACAAAACTTCAATACTATAACACATTGCTCCACGTATTTATCATTATCGAAGGTGCAATACCCTTTCTTAGACATTACTACACACTGTACCCACACAGCGCTAGATGCAATGCTATTGTACTGAATGCAATAAACAAACCACATGTAAACGGGAAAGATTCCTCCGTGTCTAACCGGCGCTACATGGCAATGCGGATTTCAAGGCCAACACGTGTACAACTATGCCGAGCTTTAAAACGTGAACGTGGACTGTATCTGCAAGACTGCATTTGCGAAAGCGCGTTTATAAAGCAATCAAGCGAAACGGGCAATGCAATCGCAATATAAATAAAAATACAAAAACGCCTCCGTTTTGTGTTAACAAGCATAACCGGGCCTAAACACCACGGCGATGAAAGTGCTTGCGCTGCTATAAGAAACACGAACGAAACCGATTCACCAGCAAGAAACGTGTTTTAAACACAAACGCTTACAAACCTGACAAACTAAAATGCCACGCTTTGTGTGAGTGTGGCTTCAGGGTACGGACCGTGGCGTTCAGCAAACGCGGGCATTCACTTAAAAAAAAACCCAGAAACAAGCGTGACCAAGACTTCAACAAGAACAACAACAGTTTATTTTTTATTATTGCTATTTTGAAGATATCCAACATATACACCATATTGGAGAAAATCCACCATTTCATCCAGTTCCCGTTCATTTTCAAGAAGGTTGAGAAAACTTATTTCACCCATTTGCAAGATGAACGGCCTGGATTTTTAAACTTTGCTTTCCCCGGTAATTTATAAACACAGGCGGCTAATGGTGGTCTGGAAGGAAAGCCAAGGTTATAAGATCTCGCTATCAGCGGTTCTTGGGGACTGGGAAGCCCGGTGAAGGCGGATGAAAGTGGATTTTCTCGAATCGGTAACACAGACAGAGAGATCAGTAATCGTACCCACCATCTTGGAGTCCGGGCGGAAAGGAAAGAAGCTGCGCTCGCTCTCGCGATATCTCTCTGGCTCGGGGGTGGAAATGGAGCGCAGGGCACGTGACGGAGAACACACTTCTGATTGGACAACCGGGAAGCCATGTAGGTAAAGGAGATTCCCCACTGAAATTAACCGAGTGAAGCCACAGCCTCGCCATGTTAGGTAAGGAAAAGTCTTTTGTCAATAATTAAACATTCTTATTTTCGAATTAAAAATCCATACCTGTTTATCGTGTTGAGAGAGCTACCATTTAGAATCACGTTAATAAGTAAGCCATTGTGGCGGATCCCTAATGCCTACCTTATCGTCACTGTTTTGTGAATAAAGTTTATGTGTATATATCATGTTTATACTACTTCAGTTAAAGATAGGAACGGCGTTAGACAATAACATGTTGATTTTCGTTTTATTATTTTTTTTAAAAACAACAGTATCATTTACATATACAAACACTTCATTGGCAAAAATGTCAGATATTTGGACCACATATTGAGCTACAAACTACATCACAACCAGAGAGCTAATACTGCACCAGAATGCAATGCTCGCAGTGTTTGCTGTGTTTAGGGTCTGGTGTACACTGTGCTGCAATGCTCTCAGTGTTTAGGGTCTGGTGTACACTGTGCTGCAATGCTCTCAGTGTTTGCTGTGTTTAGGGTCTGGTGTACACTCTGCTGCAATGCTCTCAGTGTTTAGGGTCTGGTGTACACTGTGCTGCAATGCTCTCAGTGTTTGCTGTGTTTAGGGTCTGGTGTACACTGTGCTGCAATGCTCTCAGTGTTTGCTGTGTTTAGGGTCTGGTGTACACTGTGCTGCAATGCTCTCAGTGTTTGCTGTGTTTAGGGTCTGGTGTACTCTGTGCTGCAATGCTCTCAGTGTTTGCTGTGTTTAGGGTCTGGTGTACACTGTGCTGCAATGCTCTCAGTGTTTGCTGCGTTTAGGGTCTGGTGTACACTGTGCTGCAATGCTCGCAGTGTTTGCTGTGTTTAGGGTCTGGTGTACACTGTGCTGCAATGCTCTCAGTGTTTGCTGTGTTTAGGGTCTGGTGTACACTGTGCTGCAATGCTCTCAGTGTTTGCTGTGTTTAGGGTCTGGTGTACACTCTGCTGCAATGCTCTCAGTGTTTGCTGTGTTTAGGGTCTGGTGTACACTGTGCTGCAATGCTCTCAGTGTTTGCTGCGTTTAGGGTCTGGTGTACACTGTGCTGCAATGCTCGCAGTGTTTGCTGTGTTTAGGGTCTGGTGTACACTGCTGCAATGCTCTCAGTGTTTGCTGTGTTTATGGTCTGGTGTACACTGTGCTGCAATGCTCTCAGTGTTTGCTGTGTTTAGGGTCTGGTGTACTCTGTGCTGCAATGCTCTCAGTGTTTGCTGTGTTTAGGGTCTGGTGTACTCTGTGCTGCAATGCTCTCAGTGTTTGCTGTGTTTAGGGTCTGGTGTACACTGTGCTGCAATGCTCGCAGTGTTTGCTGTGTTTAGGGTCTGGTGTACTCTGTGCTGCAATGCTCTCAGTGTTTGCTGTGTTTTATTTCTCCAGCTTGGCCCTGTCGCCCCTGGCAGGGCTGATACAGTTCGATATGGACCGGAGTAAGGCCTGCAGGCCTCGGTCTGTATCGTGCTGCCTGAGATAGCACAGGAAAGCGGTCCATACGAAGGCACAGCCTCCGATGAAGGCGGTCCGTACGACAGGGGGAACGAGGGAGAAGTTGACTGCCTGAAAGAGAAAGAGAAAGGAAGGGAATGAGGCGCAGCGAGAGGAGAGCAGCCTGGGGTTCAGACAGGGGATTCCCTTTCTGATAATGCAGTAAACATCAGAGGGACTCCCTTTCTGATAATGCAGGAGAATGCAGTAAACATCAGAGGGTACCCCCTTTCTGATAATGCAGGAGAATGCAGTAAACATCAGAGGGTACCCCCTTTCTGATAATACAGGAGAATGCAGTAAACATCAGAGAGAGGGTACCCCCTTTCTGATAATGCAGGAGAATGCAGTAAACATCATACTGGAATGTTTCACTAGGAAGTTAGTTGTGGGACACTGCAGTTTCGAATGACTGTACTTTGTGGTGTAATACCCGGCATGATCCACAAGAGGGAAGCAGAGATACAGAATGGTCAATGAGAGACATGGAGGTTCCATACTGTACCTGCACGGCTGACCAGTACACAAGCCCAGTCTGGAAAGAAGAACACAAGTGAAATACTGGTTATTCCGTTGGCATTACTGACATGAGTCCTGTATATATATATACAGCTATGGCCAAAAGTGTTGGATCATCCTTCAGAATTAACTCATTTTGCTTCGTAAAGTCGAATGAACCCTGCTTGAATAATGTTACGTTGACATATTGAATTGCACACCAGCGCTTTGTAGCTTTCCCACATAGTTTTCCACATTCCAAAAAAACTGACAACAATTGAGCAATGTGACATTTCGAAATCTGACATGAAATACTACTGTACTACTACCTTGGCTTCCGGTAGACTCTTGTGATATCATTTCATCTGTATTACCTGGTAGGACGGCCAGAATTTATTTCTCAGATCCTCAAAAACATCCTCCTTTCTGTCCAGAACACTCAAACCTACAAAGAAAAAATATATATAATTCCATTTAGTTTCCCAAAGGAGTTCCTGCAAAGCAGACAGCGCCACCCGTGCATGTGGCTAAGTGGTGTAACTGCAGTTTGTTTCTGTGATATTAATTGAGCCCACAGATGGGTTTTTTTGTATTAAAAAATACCATACGTTGTAAAGCAAGACACATGCCTCCCTATATCACATTGTCTATTGACTTTAGAGGAGGCTAGACGTGTTACTCTTACCAGTATAAAACGCAGTGATGGTCGCTGGAGCCGCCACCAGTTGATCAACAACCACTTTTTTCCCAACGTTTCTAGCTCCTCCCCCTGGAAACCCCCTCTCCAAAGCTCTCAACCAATAGAAATTGAAGTTGGCATGGAAGCAGAATCCAATCAAAGCCACTTTGGCTGTTTGGGAGAAGTCCACCCTTGACCAGAGCGCTTCCTGTCCAGCGACCACGCCCTTCGAAAGAGGCTCCGCCTCCCCCTGGGGTCCCGCCTCCTTGTCTCCCAGCATGCACTGCTGGAGCAGGTCCGCCCCGGCGAATAGGGTGCTGTACGCCACTACGTTCGTGGCCCAGGGGTGGGTCTGGAATACGTATCGCAGTCTGTACATTATCTGTGCAATATGGACTGGGGAGCAGCAAAGCAGGATGTATTCACTGGAGACCGGCAGCTACTGTGAGCAAAAACAAAAAGGAACATAAGAAAATTCACGAGCGAGAGGAGGCCGTTCAGCCGTCAGAGCGCCTCCGGTTCAGAGCAGCTCATTGATCTCAGAACTTTATCAAGCCGGGTCTTAAAGGAGCCCAGTGATTCTGCCTCAACAACATGACTAGGTATCCCTGGACAGCCCCTTCCATCCCCCTCACCGCTATCTATGTGAAGAAGAGGCGTCCCCTGCTTGACTTCCCCTGTTTGTCTAATTCGTGAAACAAGGTTCGTATTGGAAGCTGGTTGTTTAAAAGCTGTTTCTTTCCTCTCATGAGCATGACAGCATTGTCTGTCTTTTTACTTCCCCTCGTGTGACTCCGGTGAAGCTCTCTGATCACTCTACTACAGCACTGTAACTTCACTGTAACATCATTTAGATATTTTATTTAACATCAAGTCATTAAAAAAACGAAACTACAAAATGATATTGCAAAAGTCCATACCGGAAGCCATAATAGTAGTACAATAGCCTTGCTAGGTATTTTTTGTACACATCTGTAAGTTGCCCTGGGTAAGGGCGTCTGCTGAGAGGTGAATAAGAAGAAGAATAATAGTATTTCATGTTAGAATTCAAAATGTCACATTTTATGGAAAACGACAAAGCGCTGGTGTGTAATTCAATATGTTAATGTAACATTATTCAGCAGGTTTCATTCGACTTCATGAAGCACAATTAGTTCATTCTATAGGGGGATGCAAACCTTTGGCCAGAGCTGCACACTACAGCTGTATGTGTTGCTTTTCTTTTACGATCACACAGACAGGGACCAGGTTGCAACACACTGGACTTGCACACGTCCGCACGGTTCTATTTACTTTTCTCTTCTCCTATCTTTCAGTTTGACTCACCGGGCAGGCGACTGCACTTCTTGGAAGAGGAATTTGCGGTTTTCAAAATTTCTCTCTTCTGCACAATCACAGAGTCACACGCCAGGCTCCTCTCTTCTGCTCAATCACAGAGTCACACACCAGGCTCCTCCCTTCTGCTCAATCACAGAGTCACACACCAGGCTCCTCTGTTCTGCACAATCACAGAGTCACACACACCAGGCTCCTCTCTTCTGCACAATCACAGAGTCACACACCAGGCTCCTCTCTTCTGCTCAATCACAGAGTCACACACCAGGCTCCTCTGTTCTGCACAATCACAGAGTCACACACCAGGCTCCTCTCTTCTGCACAATCACAGAGTCACACACCAGGCTCCTCTCTTCTGCTCAATCACAGAGTCACACACCAGGCTCCTCTCTTCTGCACAGTCACAGAGTCACACACCAGGCTCCTCTCTTCTGCTCAATCACAGAGTCACACACCAGGCTCCTCTCTTCTGCTCAATCACAGAGTCACACACCAGGCTCCTCTCTTCTGCTCAATCACAGAGTCACACACCAGGCTCCTCTCTTCTGCTCAATCACAGAGTCACACACCAGGCTCCTCTCTTCTGCACAGTCACAGAGTCACACACCAGGCTCCTCTCTTCTGCACAATCACAGAGTCACACACCAGGCTCCTCTGTTCTGCTCAATCACAGAGTCACACACCAGGCTGTATCATGCTGAGTTAACTTTTATTGAACCAGCACAAAGTCTGTAACCCGACTCCGGAAGAATATCACGTGCCTGTAAGTTTAACCCTTCACAGGGCATGTGTTTGGTCTTTCATTCACCACACAGAAATTGACCAACACGAAACTAAAAGATAAACCAGTCAAAGCAATTGCTTTCCATACCTTTGCAGTGAGTTGAGGTTCAATGCAACCTTCTGGTCTGACTCCAAAAAAAAAAGGGGGGGGGGAGAATAAGAGCCCCCCCCCCATTGCTACCTCCTTGACAGCAGCTGTTCCGTGTGCTAAATATACCACAGGTCACATTACATTAGTCAGCTCAGCATGCAGACTGACTATCAGGAAGCAGAGCACACCCTCGGAACCTGGGTCTGCAATTAAACACACCCTCGGAACCCGGGGCTGCAGTTAAACACACCCTCGGAACCCGGGTCTGCAATTAAACACACCCTCGGAACCCGGGGCTGCAGTTAAACACACCCTCGGAACCTGGGGCTGCAGTTAAACACAGGCCAGTGTTAACCGTGCTCCTGCCTCCCCTGGTGTCGAAGAGGACCGATATGACTTTGCAGCAACCTTTTTACAGATGATAGAGAGCTGTGAGGACATGTGGTAACGATATCCATTGGACTGGTTAATCACAGTGTCGCAAACAGGAGATATAAGTAGATCCCTGTTTGTCTGCCTGCCTGCCTGTCTGTCTGTCTGTCTGTCTGTCTGTCTGGAGTGGTGGTGCAATTCAGTGTGATACCAGTGATGACCACAAGGTGGTGCCAAAGGACCATAAACTACAGGTCAAGTTGTTTTTGAAGCGCCTGAACGGGCCGTCGAGCTGTACAGTTAATTTATGAGTTTATTATCGCTGTTAACCCAGGGATCGGCTGTACTCCAGGAACCCCCGATACACGTTTCTACAGGTCATCAGCTGAAATCAACACATTGACAAAATCAGTTTGTCAATCTTCCAGTAAACCGCTTGCTGTAAAGGTCGTATTACGGGGGAGGGGGGGAGTGGGGTGCAGTGTCTCAGGGAAGCAACACAAACATGTAAACAGATTGCACTTTGACCAGGCAGCCTGCACAGGGCTGTGGTGTATCAGGCGATGTTTGACAGTGAACTCGTATTACCTGGTGTACCGGGAGGTGCGTGCTCGGGCCTGTCTGTGTTGTTTACGGGCGTGTCTAACTGCCATTGTGACCCGTCAGTGGGCGTGGTCTGTGCGAGAAGGCAAAGCGCTCTGATGAGAACCTGGACAATACTGCGGGAAACAAACACCCAGACACACCTTGCAGTGAAAAGCAAACACGGTTGTGAGATCTTTAGAACCGAGGTCCTTTCTTTCTTTCTTTCTTTCTTTCTTTCTTTCTTTCTTTCTTTGTGATAAAGTAGAGCTCACGCAAGTACACAGTAGCCTAAACAAATAGCAATGGAATTATTTTCAGTGTTAAACCGGGCCGGTTGTTGATGTGCCGGCACAAGGGTGTACTGTGCCCTGGTGCAAAGCAAGCAACAGTGTGTCCAAACATTTTAATAAATCAATTATGTAACAAGATTAATCCATTTGATTAATCATAGGCATCAACTGGGTTTTTAAACGAATGTTATCAAGTACAAAAGTTAGTATAAAAGCGTTTCTATAAAAAAAAAAAAAAAAAACACACGTCTGCATCAAATGCATTCGTTACAACTCAGAGTGTTATTATGGCTTCCGGTAGACTTTTGCGATATCGTTCTGTAGTTTCTTTGATTACATGATGTTAAATAAAACAATAAAAAAGAGAGTCAGGAATGCGAGGTGACGTCATGCTCATGACCCAGGGTGTAGTACTAGCCACGGCCAGTGGGCGGTGTCGTGTCGCATAGGAATTTATAATGCAAAGGAGATCTGTCACTAACTCAGGGGCGTTCTTAGCTAAAACAGGGGGAAAAAAGTCTTAATTTGACGCCTGAAAATCACATGCTGCAGGCTAATCCGCTGGCCTCTGTCCTGGCTTTCTTCCGCGGAGGTCAGGGCTCTAGTCTCAAAAGGATCAGTTAACAAAAGCAGCGGGCTAATTTACCAGCCTCGTCTGTCTTTCAAGAGTCTCGGTTTAAATACAGACTGCTCAGGAACACAAGCACACCGAGCTCGTTATCTGAACGTGAATGTGTGCCGTGGATATATCAATATACATGAAACAAGCAATGCCACACACTCACTGACACACACACACAATGAGAGAGAGAGAGAGATCCCTTCTATAGAAGCAGACAGACCGCTATTGGGAACGACAGAGAGACAGGGATGTCGGATGTACTTCTACACGGGCGGTTAGATAACAGACGGTCTATTCTGGTCGCTGTTCTATTTCTCTGATGCACCTGTGCGTTGAATCCATTGGTCCATCGCAACGCCAGTACGTCGCGTCCATGACGCATCATGGTCAAGCACATTTCTTCACGATAAGTCAAACTGCAGATCAATCTGAAGCATGTTTCGCCCTTGGTCCCACACAACGCCGCTCAGAATCCCAGACGACAAGAAGGCGGCGTTTCAAAGCACTGACTCGGGGAGTGGGCGGGGAGTGCGGGGGGACGCCGTGCGCTGATTGGACCTCTGTGTGATTCGGGTGGGTGTAGCGCGCTGACGGCAATGCCTGATTGGTTGAGGGGTCTGGAAAGTGGGCAGGGCTGCGGGTCCTGGAAACCAAAGCAGTTTTCTGTGTCTCTGTAATAAAAGAACCGCAGCCTATCTAGATTACAGAGCGAGACTCGGCGCATACCGCAACAAAACGTCGGGAAAACAACCTGAAAGGCATTTAGAAACGATTTCGACGCCTTCAAAGGGAGAAATAGCGCCGCGTCAGACGGGTAAGCAACGCGTTGGAAGCCGAGGCGCTTGTTTTTGGTCTTTTTTGTACATTTTGCAGAGAGCTTTCTTAGGGAAAATACGCATTTAGTATATGCTGCCCCGCACTTACACAATGCGCTACACTTGTACAATATTGTCCTTTTGGCGTAGGCGTTGAACATGATATTCCGCAATAACACGGTCGTTATTTAATCGAAACCCTGTTTTAACGTCTAAACGCTGTTGGTTGATATGCAAATGATGTGGGTTGACTGTATTATGACAGATGAATGTGCATTTTACCCTACAGCAGTCTGTAATGCAGTGCAGCACACCCTCCTCGCCCTTATTGGCTTTATCATAGAAAATAGTGTTTTATGACAATTTCAGTAAAGCTACGATGGCATTTCTCATACGTTTCCCAGGGTAAAAACAGCGTGTTTGGTTCTTATGGTATGTTACCCGGCTCGGGGAAACGCGTTATAGCATCGTTACTGTATTTACAGTATAGTACTGCATTCACATGCTAAAGAAACCCAAACATCTTGTAATTAAACATGTTTTAAAACCGCGTCTAAGCACCAGTTTGTTTTCATGCTCGGCTTGGTTTATTTTTTTTTTTTAATACAGTATTATAGCAAATGCATATTCTAACATGAAACTATGCGTTGGTTATTAATGTAAAATGTATTGTAGTATTCTATCACCTGGATGTGTTTCTACATGTAGGATAGCTTTTATAAAGAAACCTAACGTTTAGATTTCTCGTCTATTTTCAAGGGTAAACCGCAGCTGTGATGCTTGTGTCTACTGCAGACCCTGCTGTCGCTGCCTTTATTATTATTATTATTATTATTATTATTATTATTATTATTATTATTATTATTTCTTAGCAGACGCCCTTGTTAACATGCCGTATTCGTGTCTTTTGAACAGAAAAAATAGCATCATTTTTGGTAATAATTAGGCCTTTTAATATTGCTAGTTAAGTAACAGCTTCGATTTCAGTCTCTGGTTTGTGTTCTGTTCTGTACAGTAAAGAAGTGTATCACCATTCACACGCACACGCACACGCACACGCACACGCACACGCATATCTGTCGAAGTAATGGAACCTATCTGCAGTGATGTGTTTATTGTCAGTGGTGAGCGACACGGTCGATTGTCGTTGAACACGTCGCGGTGTGTTCCAGCATTAGATTCTCTCTTTTTCACGCAGCGTCATCTTGCGCGTCCAGCCTGTAAGAATGAAAACCCTGGTTTTGTGTGGAATGGAAACCACGTGCTCGTTCTCAGAGTTCTCATTTCCATGGTTACCTGCTTTGTCGGCGTTCTGACAGGAGGCTGCACTTCCCTGCAGCCCGTTGATAAGTGTGTTGCATAAATTCACGCAGTGCGTCCACGCTGGACGCTGCATTGTATTTGCGAGGCATTCTGTAAACTCGTCTGCAGTGTATTCCAGTGATGTGGGCAGGCAGGCTGCATTTTGTCACGGTGTGGTTGATTCGTGTGCGTTTCTTCACTGTAAATCCCATTCAAACCGCAGAGCGCTCACCGTTCTTTAGTGTATCTAAGTATGAATCGAACACATCTTTTTTTAAAGCACGAATATTTTACTGCATAATTCTGAGGCAGAATCTCCCTTAATAAATGAAACATTACAACTTCTTTTTACATCGTTCAATAACGGGTATGGTGAGATGGGGGGGGGGGGGGGCGGGTCTTTATTTTAAATGCTGATATTGGCTGCAGGACAGGAATGTGAACAGCGCCTCTCTCTCTCTGCGCGGGTGTGAATCAGGTTGGATTTTAACACGACACACCTGTCACACACGCTCTGCTGTTGCAGGTATTGGATCCTCTCTCTCTCTCTCTCTCTCTCGAGGTGTGTCAGTAAGGCAGGGCTGACAGATATCATAACAAACCACCTCCGTGTCTAAACTATCACACCCCCTCCCTTCTCTCTCTCTCTCTCTCTCGCTCGCTCGCTCACTCTCTCGGGTGCAGGTGGAGTGGGAGAACGGGTTTGCTGTGTGTAATCTCACTCTATCGGTCAGGTTGTGGGTTGTTAGGAATGCGGTGACGCTGTTGATGACACAAGACTTGCTGGGAGTTATCGGTTCAGAGCAGCAGTGTTGTGTTATAATGAGCTTCTCACAGACAGTGGAAACGAATGACTTCAGGGGAAGTCGCTGTTTATTTGTCAATTCGAAATCGGCTTCAAATCAGAGCAGTTGAGCCATCGCAACAATGATCGTGTCTCTAAAATCTCAATTCCAGTTCCTTCCAAGGGAATGGGAATGGATTGGGAATGGGATGGGGATGGGATTGGAATGGGATTCGGAATGGATTGGGAATGGGATTGGATTGGGAATGGGATGGGAAAGGGATTGGATTGGGATTGGATTGGGAATGGGAATTGATTTTAAAAAAAGGAATTGAAATTGAGCCCTGACCTTGAAGGTGAGCGATCGGCCGTTTTGAACGAACTCCGGCTCTCTTTCATATCACGGCTTCTGATATGACGGCTGCGCTGCGCTGCCCTGCCCTGTCAATCTGTGTCAATATTACCAAGCATGCAGAGAAATATGAGGTCGGGCCACAAGCTTCTTCAGACACGCCTTTGTTCTTTGAAAATATCTTGTTTGGTATTCTCTCTCTCTCTCTCTCTCTCTCTCTCTCTCTCTCTCTCTCTCTCTCTCTCTCGCTTTTTTTTACATTGTCAAGGTAAAGAGTGTGATGCTCAAATGATTATTGCCAAGCATGCAGAGAAATATGAGGTTGGGCCACGAGCTTCTTCAGACACGCCTTTCAGTTTGAAAGTGGTGTCGCAATTCTTTGAAAATATCTGGTTTGGTATTCTCTCTCTCTCTATTACAACGACAAGGTAAAACAGTGACGTGATGATGTATTCGGGGGCAGCGAGGTGGAGAGGAGAGGAGAGGGTGGAGCTGCAGTCATGGCGGCTCCAGCTGCTTGAATCTCAATCACAATGCAATGTTGATTTCACCCCCCGATTGATAACATTATTTTTTCTCTTCCCCTTGCAGTACCATGGCCCGTCCTGTGGGTGGCAGTGTGAGCGATGCAGAGCGCTATCTCTATACGGGCTCCTCAGGGTCCAGCCAGGGCTCTTCAGCCTCCAGCCAGGCGGACTGGGCGGCCCGCCGGCTGGTGTGGGTCCCTTCAGAGAAGCAAGGGTTCGAGGTGAGCCGCAGGGACTGTTTCTCTGACCAGTCTGCTTGTCCAGTAATGTCTCGTGACAGTGAGTACAGTGCAGCCAGAATAGCTGCTAGCATTGACCTGGGTTTTATAACATAGTCTGCTGGTGATGATGAACACAGAGCAGCCAGAACAGCTGCTAGCATTGACCTGTTATCATGTCTAGTATTGTAATCGAGTCTCAGTGTAATCGAGTCTCAGTGTAATCGAGTCTCAGTGTAATCGAGTCTCAGTGTAATCGAGTCTCAGTGTAAACGAGTCTCAGTGTAAACGAGTCTCAGTGTAATCGAGTCTCAGTGTAATCGAGTCTCAGTGTAATCGAGTCTCAGTGTAATCGAGTCTCAGTGTAAACGAGTCTCAGTGTAAACGAGTCTCAGTGTAATCGAGTCTCAGTGTAAGCAGCATGTGTCCCTGTCTCTTCTCTCAGGCCGCTAGCGTGCGTGCTGAGCGGGGGGAGGAGGTGGAGGTGGAGCTGGCGGACAGCGGCCGGAAGGTCACTCTGTCCAAGGAGGAGGTCCAGCGCATGAACCCGCCCCGCTTCAGTAAGGTGGAGGACATGGCGGAGCTGACCTGCCTGAACGAGGCGTCCGTCCTGCACAACCTCAAAGAGAGGTACTACTCCGGGCTCATTTATGTGAGTATGCGCACCCGCACGCGGGGATACGGGCTTCAAGTGGCTGCAAAGATTTCCAAAGCTACATGTTTGCCAGCTGACTCCTCTCTCTCTCTCTCCTTCAAAGTCATGATACATAGCTATGGCAAAAGGTTTTGCATCACCCTATAGAATGAACTAATTTTACTTCATATTGAATTCCACCCCCTCTATATAGAATGAACTCCCTCAGCTTCATAGCGTCCAATGAAAGCTGCTGAATAATGTTCCCTTGTTAACATATTGAATTCCACACCCTCTATATAGAATGAACTCCCTCAGCTTCAGAGAGTCCAATGAAAGCTGCTGAATAATGTTCCCTTGTTAACATATTGAATTACACACTGCTTTGTAGTTTTTCATATGCTTAACAAAAAAAATAACTTCAAAATGGAAAAATGTTGTCAGTTTGTTGTAAAGTATATGGGGAAAACTAATTCAATATGTTAACAAGGAACATTATTCAGCAGCTTTCATTGGACTTCATGAAGTAAGATTATTTAACTCTAAGGGTGATGATGCAGAACGTTCAGCCAGAGCTGTCGTCTACACAGACTGAGTGATCTCAGCTGGAAGACGGTGATCCTGAGCTGTGGCTTGTAATAGACAGTGTTTGTGTGAGTCTGTGTCTCCAACGCTGACGTCACTGCAGTGTGTTGTCTTGGTGCTGAACCTTTGCACAGTGCAGCGCTCTCTTGATTACACACAGCAATCCTTTACTGTTCTCAAGATAGCAGCTCTCCCAGGAATCAGAGTTCAAACTGATTGCGAACGGTGGCAGCAGCTCCCGAGTTTAAAGGGGTGTGAACCAGGCCTCCCGATCACCAACGCGCCCTCCTTCTCATTTTGTTTAATGTGCGGTTTGCTTTCCCCTCTGTGAAGCCAGGTTACCACACGCTTATGAAAATGGTCTGAAAAAAAAAAAAAAACACAAGTAGATCTCCTGTAAGAGACAGGGAAAGGGGGTCACAGGTAATGGTACAAGACTGCTGTCTTCTCAGTAATATCACTCACAGTAACCAGTCCAGTTTCTTACCTTTTCCCTGTCCGACTGTGTCTCCTCCTGTCCCCTGTCCCCTGTCACTCGCACGTGCTCAGGTCTGTCCTGTCCCTTGTCTCGTACTGGCGGGGATGTGGGTTCCAGTATCTGACTGTGTCTTCCCCTGTCCCCTGTCCTGCAGACTTACTCGGGTCTGTTCTGCGTTGTCATCAACCCGTATAAGAACCTGCCCATCTACACGGAGCCCATCGTGGAGATGTACCGAGGGAAGAAGAGGCACGAGATGCCTCCTCACATCTACGCCATCTCTGAGGCTGCGTACCGCAGCATGCTGCAAGGTACATACTGTCAGCCTGTGTGCCAGTCTGCCTGCCTGCCTCTCTCTGTGTGTCTGCCTGCCTGCCTCTCTCTGTGTGTCTGCCTGCCTGCCTCTCTCTGTGTGTCTGCCTGCCTGCCTCTCTCTGTGTGTCTGCCTGCCTGCCTCTCTCTGTGTGTCTGCCTGCCTGCCTCTCTCTGTGTGTCTGTCTGTGTGTCTGTCTGCCTGCCTCTCTCTGTGTGTCTGTCTGTGTGTCTGTTAGTCTGTGTGTCTGCCTGCCTGCCTCTCTCTGTGTGTCTGTTAGTCTGTGTGTCTGTGTGTCTGTCTGTCTGTCAGTCAGTCTGTGGGTTTGCTTGCTCTGATTAAAACAGTTTGACACTATAATGAAGGGCGGCTAGTAATCACAAATCTATTCGTATCTGTGTTCTTTGTAAGGCAGGATAGCGTGTGGTCTGTTGTACGAATAACATGAATAATGGTTTAACAATTTCAAACCCTGTCGTCGTCCTTGTCACGCCTGGTAATTGCATGAAGGAATGCCTCGTTCTAATATTACGAGACGGGGCAGGGTGTGTAACTGTCAGTGTTTAATGAGCCTCTTTGTACCTTGAGGAATGAGGAGCGATTGAGTGTGACAGTGCGGGAGTGTTCAGTATTTTATTAAAGGCACGCCCGACTCATTCCACCAGCACTTAGACACCTGTTTGTGTGTGTTTGAGATGACGTACCTGATAGTCCAGTGAGTAGGGTGTGGGGTACAATGGGAAACCAATGCCCCGCCTCAGCATGCTGTGCGTTTATTCAGCTCTCCTGTGGTTCCTTGGAGGGGAGTGTCTGAAGCGTGGGTGACACCTTGTGGTCAAACGAGGCATTGCGTCTGAATCGCTCTACTAGATGTTGAATCTGACGGACGGTCAGCAGGGGGACACAGCAAAGATAAAGCGATCTGTTTCCAGTCAACACTGAAGGGGGGGCCTGGAGCGCTTTAAACACATGAAAAACATTTTTTCTCCTTTTTCTTTTCTCATTTTAGACAGAGAAGATCAAGCCATCCTTTGCACGTAAGTATAGTGGATGTGCAGCCCTCTTGATTAGCCTTCGTGTGTGTCTAGGTAACAACCTCAGGTGTGTCCTGTTAAACTCCTAGTGAAACCAGGAATGGATCAAACTGCTGTGCGACGGGAGCCTTCTTCCCACTCCTGTGAACTAACCCGTGTTTCTGTGTTCCTGTCGGTCCCAGGGGTGAGTCTGGAGCCGGCAAAACGGAGAACACCAAGAAAGTGATTCAGTATCTCGCACACGTGGCTTCATCTCACAAGAGCGCAAGCGCAGGGCCAGCGCACAGCCAGGTACTGTAGCATCGCGTCAGCTCCAATGATCTGAATGAATCAGCCATGCAGCCTGGAATTCCCTGTCTGTCTGTCTGTCTGTCTGTCTGTCTGTCTCTCTCTTATTTTATCCTTCTCTTCTTTCTCTTTTTCTCTTTTTTAATTTTTCTCTTGTCTGGATTAGCTGGAACCTCCCAGACCAACCAGCCAACAGGCAAGTAGTGTGTGTGTGTGTGTGTGTGTGTGTCACTGTGTGTGTGTGTGTGTGTGTGTGTGTCTGTCACTGTGTGTGTGTGTGTGTGCTTTGGAGTCTAGTCTGTCTTGTTCACTTTATATCCTTTCTTGTGTTGTTCCCAGCCTGGATGTTTACTCTACTTGTTTGATGTAAAAACAGAGTCAAGATCAGACTGGCGATTGTGTCTCTGTCTGTTTCCAATGTGTTTTGCAGTGTGGAGCCCGTGTCTCTGTTCCGATGTGTCTCTGTTCCGATGTGTCTCTGTCTGTTTCCAATGTGTCGTGTTGTTCTTGTTTTTGTCCCCGCATGTGTGTCTCTCGTCCCTCTGGTCATCGCTCCTCGTGTTCAGAACACCGCCGTGTTGTATGTGAGTATCCATCCATCTACTGGGGAGAGAGTTGGTTTGTTTGTTTGTTTGTTTGTTTGTTTGTTTGTTTGTTTGTTGGTTGGTTTGTTGGTTTGTTTGTTTGTTTGAGTGCCGTGGTGTTTGCTCTTTAAGTCAGAACAGCTTTTTGTAAATAATACAAAAAATAAACTAGAGTAGTGTGATGCTTTTGTGTTCTTCTCCTGTAGGGGGAGCTGGAGAGGCAGCTCTTGCAGGCCAGTGATGTATTTATATTCTTCTCCTGTAGGGGGAGCTGGAGAGGCAGCTCTTGCAGGCCAATCCCATCCTGGAGTCTTTTGGAAACGCCAAGACCGTGAAGAACGACAACTCGTCCCGATTTGTAAGGGAGCGGCTTTTATCTGCATGTCTTAGCTGTGCATTCAATACAGTGAAAACTACAGAGTTAACTGCATGTCTCAGCTGTGCATTCAATACAGTGAAAACTACAGAGTTAACTGCATGTCTTAGCTGTGCATTCAACACAGTGAAAACTACAGAGTTAACTGCATGTCTCAGCTGTGCATTCAATACAGTGAAAACTACAGAGTTAACTGCATGTCTTAGCTGTGCATTCAACACAGTGAAAACTACAGCGTTAACTGCATGTCTTAGCTGTGCATTCAACACAGTGAAAACTACAGAGTTAACTGCATGTCTTAGCTGTGCATTCAATACAGTGAAAACTACAGCGTTAACTGCATGTCTTAGCTGTGCATTCAATACAGCGAAAACTACAGAGTTAACTGCATGTCTTAGCTGTGCATTCAATACAGCGAAAACTACAGAGTTAACTGCATGTCTTAGCTGTGCATTCAATACAGTGAAAACTACAGAGTTAACTGCATGTCTTAGCTGTGCATTCAACACAGTGAAAACTACAGAGTTAACTGCATGTCTTAGCTGTGCATTCAACACAGTGAAAACTACAGCGTTAACTGCATGTCTTAGCTGTGCATTCAACACAGAACGAGAGAACGAAGGCCTCTTTTGGGTCACTTTTATTCCAAGGGTTTTACGCCTACACTCTCCTCATCTCTCTCCTTCACAGGGCAAGTTTATCAGGATTAACTTCGACGTTGCTGGATACATTGTGGGAGCCAATATAGAGACTTGTATCCTTCTGCAGAGAGAGTGTCTGTGTGTCTGTGTCTGTGGGTCTCTGTATATTTGAGAGTGTGTGTGTCTGTGGGTCTCTGTATATTTGAGAGTGTGTGTCTGTGGGTCTCTGTATATTTGAGAGTGTGTGTGTCTGTGGGTCTCTGTATATTTGAGAGTGTGTGTCTGTTGGTCTCTGTATATTTGAGAGTGTGTCTGTGGGTCTCTGTATATTTGAGTGTGTGTGTGTGTGAATATAAAGCTGACTCACTCTCATCAGTCACGATTTCAGAAACCCTTCTTTGAATAAAGATCAAGTATCCCGTCCCGTGTGCTGATGGTAAAGGCATAACGTGTGGAGGTACAGCTGCAGAGGTTTAGTGAGCAATGGGCTTTGGGTAAAACGGAGAAACCACTGCGTGAAGCCACTGCTTCTGAGAGATTGTCTCTGTGCAGCCTGGTTTTCTTGATGAGGAGAGCCATGTCCACTCTGTGTCCTTCCTTGACCCTCCACTCCTCAGACCTGCTGGAGAAGTCCCGCGCGATTCGACAGGCCAAAGACGAGCGAACCTTCCACATCTTCTACCAGCTACTGTCTGGAGCTCCAGACCACATGCGAGGTCAGTGTAGCGCTCGCCCCCCCCCCCCCCCCCCCCCCATCGACAGTGTACCACTGTATTCTGTAACAATTTAAGTAATAAGGCCTAGTGACGTTTGTTGCTTTCTGAGCAGTGTTATGACAAACAGGTCAAACATGTTTCTCATCCCTCTCTCTCTCTCTCTCTCTCTCTCTCTCTCTCTCTCTCTCTCTTTCTCTCTCAGGTGACCTCCTCCTGGAAGGCTTCGATAGCTACCGCTTCCTGTCCTGCGGGTTTGTCCCCATCCCGGGACAGACGGACAAAGAGAACTTTCAAGAGACTCTGGAGTCCATGAAGATCATGGGCTTCAACCAGGACGAGGTTGTGGGTGAGTTTCTGTGTTAAACCTCTCTGCGCAGTCCTGACCGCGGTGTTGTGTGAGGTGAACCAGGACGAGGTGGTGGGTGAGTTTCTGTGTTAAACCTCTCTGCGCAGTCCTGACCGCGGTGTTGTGTGAGGTGAACCAGGACGAGGTGGTGGGTGAGTTTCTGTGTTAAACCTCTCTGCGCAGTCCTGACCGCGGTGTTGTGTGAGAAGCGATTCTCTGAAGAAGGTATCGCTGTGTGTTAGAGATGTGTGTGTTTCCTCCCCCCTTCTCTCTCTGTGTTAGAGATGTGTTTGATTTCTCTCTGTCTCTCTCTCTGTAGCCATGATGAAGCTCATCTCTGCGGTGCTGCAGTTCGGAAACATCTCTTTCAAGAAGGAAAGAAACACAGACCAGGCCTCCATGCCAGATAACACAGGTAACCCGGAGCAGTTAGACTGAGGGACTGGGGCAGTTATACTGAGGGGAGGGGTATGTCCAAACGTTTTGCATCGCCCTGTAGAATGAATTTTGATTTTGCTTTGCTTCGTAAAGTCGACTGAAACCTATGGAATAATTCTGACGTTGCATGTGCGTTTGATTGACAGCTGCTCAGAAGCTGTGTCACCTGATGGGGATCAACGTGACGGAGTTCTGCCGAGCCATCCTGACCCCGAAAATCAAAGTGGGGCGAGACTTTGTGCAGAAAGCACAAACGAAAGAGCAGGTAAGGGGCTCCAAAGCAAACTGCCGCGCAGTGGCCTGAAACCTAGTCTCCTGAAGCCCAGTTCCAAGCCACACCGTGGCTCTGTGTCCCCCTCCGTTCAGGCCCGTGTCCTCAGCGGTGTCACTGGGGAATGGATCTGCGACCGGAGCAGGATCCTGGCTGCACCACTGTGCCGGAACGCCTCCCCGACTCACCTCTGTGCCTCTCTGTTCCTGGCAGGCTGACTTCGCGATAGAAGCCCTGGCTAAAGCCACCTACGAGCGCCTGTTCCGCTGGCTGGTCCACAGAATCAACCGAGCCCTGGACCGAACCAAGAGGCAAGGGGCCTCCTTCATCGGGATCCTGGACATCGCCGGCTTTGAGATCTTCCAGGTAACGACGGGCACTTCAGAGCACCTGGAGTGGGAGGACTCATTGTGGGGATTTGTATACGCTCAATCAATTCCACAAGAGGCTGAGCAAGGGGGTCAGCTGGACAGATGCAGTGATATTAGTGAGGAGGCAGTGGTCTTGTACCAGAAGAGACCGGGAAAGGAGGGTTCAGTTGTACAGAGACATTGCTAACTGTGAGGAGCCCCGTTTGTAATTTTTAATTTCTTGTTCTCCTCCTCAGCTGAACTCCTTCGAGCAGCTCTGCATCAACTACACCAACGAGAAGCTGCAGCAGCTCTTCAACCACACCATGTTCATCCTGGAGCAAGAGGAGTACCAGCGAGAGGGCATCGAGTGGAGCTTCATCGACTTCGGACTGGACCTGCAGCCCTGCATCGACCTCATAGAGAGACCGGTGAGTGTGTGAGAGAGAGGAGAGGGGGAGGGTGTGAGAGAGGGAGCAGGAGGAGTAACAGCGAGAGGACATTGAGTGGAGCTTCATCGACTTCGGACTGTTCAATCTCTTTCTTTCCTTTCCCCAGACGAACCCCCCTGGGGTGCTGGCTCTGCTCGATGAGGAGTGCTGGTTCCCCAAGGCCACGGACAAGACCTTCATTGAGAAGCTGAGCTCCGAGCAGGGAACGCACCCCAAGTTCCAGAGACCCAGGCAGCTCAAGGACCAGGCGGACTTTTGCATCCTGCACTATGCAGGCAAGGTGAGGATCTGGACTCGGTCAATATGTCACAGCAATCCAGCCAAAGCGAAGATACAGAAAGACGTGAGGCTGCAGCTGGTAGAAGGCTACCACAGCTCCACTGACTGTACCCTTTTCAAATGGTTTTCAATAGTAGAGGCAGACAGACAGTGGCACCGCAATGTCAACCCAGTGGTTCTGTATTGCACTGGTATATCCAGTGGGTCTGCATCATACTTGTATAGGGCGACTATGATGGGATGAGGCTGCCATTGGTAGAAGGGCAGCGCGGAATGAGAACCTTAAGTTTTCCCTTGTGATCTTCAGAGACGATGACAACGGCATGAGTCTGTTCACACTGATGGTTAAACCATTGCTGGATTCATTCCTGTATTGCTGGATTCATTCCTGTATTGCTGGATTCATTCCTGTATTGCTGGATTCATTCCTGTATTGCTCTATTGCTGAATTGAATGCTCTCTCTCTCTCAGGTGGATTACAAAGCTGACGAGTGGCTGATGAAGAACATGGACCCTCTGAACGATAGCGTGGCTTCACTGCTCCACCAGTCCACGGACCGCTTTGTGGCCGAGCTGTGGAAGGATGGTGAGTGGGAGACCCAGTAGCACTGCATTCAGATCGTATAAGACGGCTTGTCCATTCAAACCCCTTTCCTGGTCTCTCTTTGTCTTCTCACTAATACTGGATGTTCTGCAGAGTCTCTCTTTCTCCTTCGGACAAACTATTCCAAATGATCCGCTTGGAATTGTGCTTTAAAACAGGACTTTGAAGAATTGCTGTGGTTAATCTTGCCTCTGTCTCTCTTCCCTCTCCTCTCTCTCCCCTTGTCTCTATCTCTCTTTTGATCCCTCTTTCTCCTCTCCTGGTGTTTTCTCTTCTACCCCTCCTCCCTGTCACCTTCTCTCCCCAGATATTCAGAATCTTCCTCGAGCCTATTTCTTTGATTCCTTTGCCGCTCTGCAGCCCAATGGTTCTGACAGTAGGTTCTTTCCCAGTTCCTCACAGTACCACTCACAACCCCCCAGATCACAGCTTCCTCTCACCTCACAGTACCGCTCACAACCCCCCAGATCACAGCTTCCTCTCACCTCACAGTACCGCTCACAACCCCCCAGATCACAGCTTCCTCTCACCTCACGTCATTCAGCTCTGACCCCCAGATCAGAGCTTCCTCTCACCTCACGTCATTCAGCACTGACCCCCAGATCACAGCTTCCTCTCACCTCATGCCATTCAGCAATGTTTCATATATATATATACTGCCAACAATAAAGTTTATGAAATGCATTGATCGAGACATTACTTATCATGAGACGCTTCTGAAAGCTCCACAAATCAGTTTCAGCACTTCTTCTAAAAAAATAATCTGTTTTGAAAACTTCTTCTTTAACTCAAAGTTTTGAGTGTTTTAAAGTTCAGAGGCAGTTTTCACAAAACACGTGTTCGATTTGATGTATGTTTAAGCTTCCATCGCATTGGCTGAGAGTGAGCATGGGAGCCCATCTCATTGGCTGAGAGTGAGCATGGGAGCCCATCTCATTGGCTGAGAGTGAGCATGGGAGCCCATCTCATTGGCTGAGAGTGAGCATGGGAGCCCATCTCATTGGCTGAGAGTGAGCATGGGAGCCCATCTCATTGGCTGAGAGTGAGCATGGGAGCCCATCTCATTGGCTGTGAGTGTGGTGTGGTTGTCTAATGTCTACTCTATGGCGCTGAGTGTCTCTCTCTCTCTCTCCCTCTCTGCGTGTCTCAGTGGAGAGGATTGTGGGCCTGGAGCAGGTGCAGGCGGGAGGAATGAACGATGTCTCGTTCGGCTCGGGGTTCAAGACCAAGAAGGGAATGTTCCGCACCGTCGGGCAGCTCTACAAGGAGTCTCTGTCCAAACTGATGGCAACACTGAGGAACACCAACCCCAACTTTGTGAGGTGCATCATCCCCAACCACGAGAAGAGGGTGAGTGAGAGGAGGAGGAGGAGGAGGAGAGCCGAGGGGGGAGGAACCTCGACCCGCGGTGGAGAGGGGAGAGGTTCTGGACAGGCTTCCTCACTGTGTGTTCTGTTCTCTCTCTCAGGCTGGCAAGCTGGAACCCCACCTAGTTCTGGATCAGCTCCGATGCAACGGGGTTCTGGAGGGAATCCGGATCTGCAGACAGGGCTTCCCTAACAGGATCGTCTTCCAGGAATTCAGACAGAGGTACCGCTGTCTGTCTGTCTCTCTGTTTGTCTGTCTGTCTGTCTGTCTGTCTGTCTGTATGGAATTGTTATCTAAAAAGAAATAAAATTAAGTTAAACTTCCTTCTGCATTTATACTGTGTTCATACACAATAACATTAGACTCAGTGTGTTCAGCCAGTGTTTGAGTGCGGGGGGGTTGTTGAGTGCGGGGGGGTTGTTCAGTGTGTTTCCACTCAGACTCCAACTCTCTGTCCTCCAGGTATGAGATACTGACTCCCAATGCAATCCCCAAAGGTTTCATGGATGGCAAGCAAGCTTGTGTGCTGATGGTGAGTTGACGTGACTTTTTCAGGAACTCAAGGGAGAAGAGTTCATTAAAGTCGGGAGCACACCCTTTTGAAAAATGTGATCCATTGTGTCTGTGTGCTAGATCGACGCTCTGGAGTTGGATCGGAACCTGTTCCGGGTCGGGCAGAGTAAGATCTTCTTCCGTGCCGGAGTTCTGGCTCACCTGGAGGAGGAACGAGACCTGAAGATCACTGACATCATCATCCACTTTCAGAGCGCGGCGCGGGGGTACCTCGGCAGGAGGTGAGAGAGACCGTGTGTGTGTGTATTTCAGCACCACGGTCATGGACAGCTCCGCTGCTTGTTGTCTTTCAGCACCAGAGACATGGATGGTTACTTTATTTCTGTGTTGTTTCAGCACCGCATCAATGGACAGCGCCACTGCCTGTGGTATTGCCGTGTGTGTGTTACTTTAGCATTGGGGACATGCACGGTTCCTTTATGTCTTTGTTAGTTCAGCTCCATGACAACGGACAGCTCTGTGTCATTATTGTTGACAGACAGCTTCATTACCAGGGATGCACAGCACAGTGAACGAGAGGGATTTCTGAAGTACTTGTGTTTTGCATTTCTAGGGCATTTGTTAAGAAACAGCAGCAGCTCAACGCCCTCAAAGTGATGCAGAGAAACTGTGCAGCCTACCTGAAACTGAGGCACTGGCAGTGGTGGAGACTGTTCACTAAGGTGTGTGTGTGATTGAAACTGAGGCACTGGCAGTGGTTTGAAGGCTCTTCAGTAAAGTGTTTGATTGGCTGGACCTCTCTGGTACAATGGGAAGAAAACGCAACCGATTAGATTCTGTCACTGCCGCTCACCTGATTGGCTGAACAGAGTCTCAAGGGTTCTGTTTACTTCCAGGTGAAGCCCCTCCTCCAGGTCACCCGACAGGATGAGGAAATCCAGCACAGAGAGGTGGAGCTTCAGAAGGTCAAAGATCGGCAGGTCAAGGCAGAGATGGCCTTCTTTGACTTGGAGAAAAAGCACCAGCAGGTTGGTTTCATGTTGGATTAGGAGGAGCGTGGGGTTGGAGTCGAGGGTGAGGGATTGGAAGGAAGGGGTGTGGGTGTGAGATTGGAGGGGGTGTGGGGTTGGGGTTGGAAGGGGTGTGGGGTTGGGGTTGGAAG
Organism: Acipenser ruthenus; assembly: GCF_902713425.1. Taxonomy (NCBI): domain Eukaryota; kingdom Metazoa; phylum Chordata; class Actinopteri; order Acipenseriformes; family Acipenseridae; genus Acipenser; species Acipenser ruthenus. The sequence goes on from NW_026708051.1 coordinate 55,492, forward strand.
GGGTGTGGGGTTGGGAATGGAAGGGGTGTGGGGTTGGGGTTGGAAGGGGTGTGGGGTTGAGGTTGGAGGGGGTGTGGGGTTGAGGTTGGAAGGGGTGTGGGGTTGGGAATGGAAGGGGTGTGGGGTTGGGGTTGGAAGGGGTGTGGGGTTGAGGTTGGAGGGGGTGTGGGGTTGAGGTTGGAAGGGGTGTGGGGTTGGGGTTGGAAAGGGTGTGGGGTTGGGAATGGAAGGGGTGTGGGGTTGGGGTTGGAAGGGGTGTGGGGTTGAGGTTGGAGGGGGTGTGGGGTTGAGGTTGGAGGGGGTGTGGGGTTGAGGTTGGAGGGGGTGTGGGGTTGGGGTTGGGGTTGGAAGGGGTGTGGGGTTGGGAATGGAAGGGGTGTGGGGTTGGGGTTGGAAGGGGTGTGGGTGTGAGATTGGAGGGGGTGTGGGTGTGAGATTGGAGGGGGTGTGGGGTTGGGGTTGGAAGGGGTGTGGGGTTGGGAATGGAAGGGGCGTGGGGTGTGGACTGGGGGGCGTGAGGCATCAGAAGCTCGCTGAGTTTGCGTTCTCGTTGCTTTCCCAGATGATGGAAGAGAAGGCCATCCTGGCGGAGCAGCTCCATGCCGAGACGGAGCTGTTTGCCGAGGCCGAGGAGATGCGGGCGAGGCTGACCAGCCGGAAGCAGGAGCTGGAGGAGATCCTGACCGACCTGGAGTCCAGGCTGGAGGAAGAGGAGGAGCGCAATGGCTCGCTGATCAACGAGAAGAAGAAGATGCAGCAGCACCTCCAGGTCTGAGTTCATCGCGGTCCGGAGAGCTTCGATAGGGTTGACTTCAGGGTTCACAGCAGGGCGGTCCAGTCTAGCTGATTTTTAACCCACGTGTTTCTTCTCTTCCAGGACCTGGAGGAGCAGCTGGAGGAGGAGGAAGCGGCTCGACAGAAGCTGCAGCTGGAGAGAGTGACCCTGGAGGGCAAGATGAAGAAGATGGAAGAGGACCTCCTTATGGTGGAGGATCACAACTCCAAACTCAGCAAGGTGAGGGGGAGAGGGAGTGACTCTGGAATCTGAGAATGAGGAACACAGAGGAGATCTTAGTGCTGGAGGATCACAACTCCAAACTGGCTTGAGGGGGACAGATGGGGCAGCCCTTTGGTTACATCTCTGGCTCGCTTGGAGTTCGGTTCCTTCCACTGATCCCATCTCGTTCTCCCCCTGGACAGGAGCGCAAGATGATGGAAGAGCGCATCAACGAAATGGCATCCAAACTAGGGGAGGATGAGGAGAGAGTTAAAACCCTGTCCAAGATGAAGAACAAGCATGAGGCCATCATCGCTGACATGGAGGGTGAGGCTGCCGGTCTATCTTCCAGTCGTGCGTGCGAGCGTGGGTGCGTGCGTGCGTGCGTGCGCGTGCGTGCGTGCGTGCGTGCATGCCTGTGTGTCCTGACCGTCACTGTCTCACGCTCCCTCTCTCTCTCACGCAGAGCGCTTGAAGAAGGAGGAGCAGGCTCGTCAGGAGATGGAGAAATCCCGGCGCAGGCTGGACGGAGAGAGCAGTGAGCTGCAGGACCAGCTGTCCGAGATGGTGTCCCTGGGGGAGGAGCTGAAATCTCAGCTGAGCCGCAAGGAGGAGGAGATGCTCGCCGTCACCAGCAGGTACTGCGGGGCTCTGCGGAGGACAGCCAGATGACTCCGGCGCTCACGATGTTGCCAAAACTTAGAAAATGTGGTTTTAATTTATAGTTATTTAATATGGATTATCCAGCATTAAGATAAGTCTCAGCAATGGTAAAGGTTAACAGTCAAATTGCATTTTATTAAAGGGTTAATACCTTTTGGTTGTTGATAATACAGAAACCACACAGTTATTGCAACAGATATCTCTAGACAACGTATAGTAGTCAAGCTAGTTTTAAACAGCATGCATAGTAATTGGCCATGTTACCTGAAGCTGGGGACTAAGGATTAGGGTTAGGGTTAGGGTTAGCTGTACAGTGAGTCCCTGCTCGTCCTCTCGCAGGCTGGAGGAGGGTCAGGGTTGGGGTTGGGGTCAGGGTTGGGGTTGGGGTCAGGGTTGGGGTCAGCTGCACAGTGAATCTCTGCTCTTCCTCTCGCAGGCTGGAGGAGGAAAGCTCTCGTCGTGCAGAGGCGCTGCGCAGCCTACGGGAGGCGCAGTCCCATCTCTCTGAGCTGCAGGAGGACGTGGACTCGGAACGAGCCGCCCGGGTCAAGGCTGAGAAACAGAAACGAGATCTGAGCGAGGAGCTGGAGGCCCTGCGCACGGAGCTAGAGGATACCCTGGACACGACCGCAGCACAGCAAGAGCTCAGGTATGGCACTGTCTGACCTGTAGACTAGCGCTGTCTGTCGCTACACCGTGCTCTGATGAAATACCTGTCTGCAGGTGGTAGCAGAGGCTGGTCTGTCTGTCTGTCTGTCTGTGTACACCGTGCTCTAATGAAATGCATCTCTGCAGGTCGAAGCGCGACCAGGAGCTGGGGGAGCTGAAGCGCTCGCTGGAGGAGGAGTCTCGCGCTCACGAGTCTCAGATTACTGACCTGAGGCAGCGGCACACCGTCGCCATGGAGGGGGTGCAGGAGCAACTGGAGCAAGCGAGGAGGGTGAGAGAGAGAGAATGACTAATTAGCTGTATAAGAGAATGACCTCTTTCAACTGTGAATACTGCTGGAACCCACAGTCTGAAATTGAGAAGGTTGGCTTTGACCTGGAACTTGGAACAGGGGAATGGACATTTGCACATTTTTCCTTGCAGACAGAATAAAGAATGCTCGTTTTAACCGAGAATAATAATAAAAAAAAACTACTTTAACCTGGAACACAAGGTAAGAATCCCACTTGTTTACCCCCTCGCAGCTCAAGGCCTCCCTGGAGAAAGCGAAGCAGACCTTGGAGATGGAGCGGTCGGAGCTGGTGAGCGAGGTGCGGACGCTGCAGAGCGGCCGGGCGGAGAGCGATCACAAGAGGAAGCGAGTCGAGACGCAGCTGCAGGAGGTGCAGGCCAGGCTGGGGGAGAGCGAGAGAGTGCGGGCAGAGCTGGGGGAGAAGACCCAGAAACTACAGGTCAGAATCGCTGCCCGACACAGCCTTACCACAGCAGCTGGACACTGTCAGAGGAGCTGTTATAATGGCAACAATACGTGCGTAGTGTGGTAGTGCCATTGTAATACACTCGAAATGCGTTGTTGCCGTTATAATACACTGTTGAGCTTTATGATGGCAATAAGACAATATTGTGAGAGAGAGAGAGTTTAATCATTTCAAGAAGAGACTGTATTGAGTTTTAGACTCGCTGTTAAATTAGTTTTATAAATGGCAATAATGCACGTGTAATAATGCACTTGTAATAATGCACTTGTAATTGTTTCTGTTCGTGTTGGTGCAGGCGGAGCTGGACTCTCTCTCAGGCTCTCTGGGTTCATCCGAATCCAAGTCATTCAAACTCTCCAAAGAGCTGAGCAGTCTGGAGATGCAGCTGCACGATGCACAGGTGAGTGAGAACGGGAACGAGGGATGGGAGGGGAGGGAGGGAGGGAGGGATAGAGGGAGGAGAGACCTTGTAATCTGTAGTCTGAACTGCAAGGGAGGAGGGGCGTGTCACGTGGAGGACAGGGCCTGTGAGGCGTGAAGGAGGGAGTTGGATTGTGGGGGGGTTAGGGGGGATGATCCTGGTTCAAATCCTGGTGCTGTGGTCTCTCTCTTAATGTATTAGTGTTGCTGACTCTTGTAGGGTATGATGCTTTAACCACATTCTCTCTCTCTCTCTCTCTCTCTCTCTCTCTCTGTCCAGGAGTTGCTCCAGGACGAGACTCGTCAGAAGCTGTCTCTGGGCGTCCGGGTTCGAGCTCTGGAGGATGAGAGGGTGGGGCTTATCGAGAAGCTGGAGGAAGAGGAGGAGCAGAAGAGGAACATCAGCCGGCAGATGCTTACCCTGCAGCAGCAGGTATGGATAGAAGGAAACCCGTCTATCAGTGTGTGTGTGTGTGTGTGTCTGTCCCGCAGCAGCACCACAGCATCTCAATCAGGGTTCTGTGCTTTGATTTCTTTCATTGACTCTTTCCTTCCATCTCTGTGTGCAGCTATCGGAGGTGCGCAAGAAGACTGAAGAGGATTGTGGGATGCTGGAGGTCGGCGAGGAGGCCCGCAGGAAGCTGCAGCGGGAGCTGGAGGCGATGAGCCAGCGCTGTAACGAGAAGAGCCAGGCTCTGGAGAAGCTGGAACGCAGTCGAACCCGGGTCCAGCAGGAGATCGAGGATCTCACCCTGGCCCTGGACCAGCAGAGGCAGGTCACAGCGACGCTGGAGAAGAAACAGAAGAAATTCGACCAGGTTTGTAACCTGAGGCTCCTAACGTGTAGTCTGGAATACGCCAGGTTGAAGCCGTAGCCTGGACGGCCCCTTTCAACACCTGCAATAGAAACAGCTTCTACCCCTTTCCACCCCAGCAATCTGCAATAGAAACAGCTTCTACCCCTTTCCACCCCAGCAATCTGCAATAAAACAGCTTCTACCCCTTTCCACCCCAGCAATCTGCAATAGAAACAGCTTCTACCCCTTTCCACCCCAGCAATCTGCAATAGAAACAGCTTCTACCCCTTTCCACACCAGCAATCTGCAATAGAAACAGCTTCTACCCCTTTCCACCCCAGCAATCTGCAATAGAAACAGCTTCTACCCCTTTCCACCCCTGCAATCTGCAATAGAAACAGCTTCTACCCCTTTCCACCCCAGCAATCTGCAATAAAACAGCTTCTACCCCTTTCCACCCCAGCAATCTGCAATAGAAACAGCTTCTACCCCTTTCCACCCCAGCAATCTGCAATAGAAACAGCTTCTACCCCTTTCCACACCAGCAATCTGCAATAGAAACAGCTTCTACCCCTTTCCACCCCAGCAATCTGCAATAGGAGGCTTGTATTGTACATTGGCCTCTAACTCAAAACTGAGAACCGTCTGTATCCTGGTGCTGGATTTAACACTGGAGCCAGGCGTGTGAGAAACGAAATGGGACAAGGGGTGAGAGATGGTTGCAGATGAGTTTGCAGTGAATTCATTCTATCCAACCTTTATCCTTTCTGAACCAGCCTGCGTCTCTCCTCCAGAGTTATATAAGCGCAATCGGACACAAGTCTAAAATCTCTCTCTCTCTCTCTCTCTCTCTCTCTTCCCTGTCTCTCTCTCTCTCTCTCTCTCTCTCTCTCTCCCTGTCTCTCCTCTCTCTCTCTCTCTCTCTCTCTCTCTCTCTCTCCCTGTCTCTCTCTCTCTCTCTCTCTCTCTCTCTCTCTCTCTCTCTCTCTCTCTCAGCTCCTGGCAGATGAGAAGTCAGTCTCGGCTCGCTATGCTGAGGAGCGGGACCGGGCTGAAGCGAGTGCAGAGAGAGGAGACTCGGGCTCTGGCTCTGGCTCGGGCTCTCGACGAGGCCCTGGAGAGCCGGGACGAGATGGAGAGAACGAACAAGCTGCTCCGGGCAGAGATGGACCAGCTCGTCAGCTCCAAGGACGATGTGGGGAAGAACGTGAGTCTGGAACCCGGAAGAATGAGTGTTCTGGAAAGGGTTCGAGGAAATAGAGCTCCCCGCGTATTGAAAGAACGTTGGGGGCTGTAGTGTTTGTCTATTCTAGGAAACTTTTACTTTTAGGTTCAGTATCTGTTATGTTCGAGGCAATGTTTATTCTCCTAAAGGTCATTTTTGCTCTATTAGATTATCATTGTTCCTGCACATGTTCTAGATGGCATCAGGCTCAGGAGATGAAGACTCTCTCTTTCTCTTCCGCTCTCTCTCTCTTCCCCCCCGCCGCTCTCTCTCTCTCTCTCTCTCTCTCTTTCTCCCCCTTCTCTCCCCTCTCTCTCTCTCTCTCTGTCTCTATCCTCCTCTCTCTCTCTCTCCCCTCTCTCTCTCCCTCTCTCTCTCTCTTTCTCCCCTCTCTCTCTCTCTTTCTCCCCTCTCTCCCCTCTCCCTCTCTCTCTCTGTCTCTATCCCCCTCTCTCTCTTTCTCCCCCCTCTCTCTCTCTCCCCTCTCTCCTCTCTCTCTCTTTCTCCCCTCTCTCCCCTCTCTCTCTCTCTCTCTCTCTCTGATCCCCCTCTCTCCTCTCTCCTCAGGTTCACGAGCTGGAGCGGGCGCGGCGCGCTCTGGAGCAGCAGGCTCAGGAGATGAAGACCCAGCTGGAGGAGCTGGAGGATGAGCTGCAGTCCGCAGAGGATGGGAAGCTGCGTCTGGAAGTGAACATGCAGGCACCTGCGTCTGGAAGTGAACATGCAGGCACTGCGAGCGCAGTGCGAGAGGAGCTGGCAGGGAAGGAGGAGAGCGGAGAGGAGAAGCGCCGCGCGCTCATGAAACAGGTCAGTGAGCGGGAGGGGGCCCAGCCAAGGCTGGTCATGGTGAAGTCCCTGGAGTGGCTTAAAATCTGGTTCCAGGAGACCACCGTCCAGCAGGAGACCTAGTTTGAGGTGGTTGTATCAAACCCCAAGTCTCCCCTGCCTGGCGTGCCGTGCAGTGGCCTGAAACCTAGTCTCCTGAAACCAAGTTCCAAGCCATAGAAAAGTGTATTCTGTGTTCACCCTGTAATTGGGATGTGTCTCAGGTGAGATGGAGCTGGAGATGAAGCAGCAGAGTGAGGTCCCAGTGATCTGGTGTAATGTTCCTGAGGGCTGTGTGTTCTGTATTCACCCTGTCTCAGGTGAGGGAGATGGAGCTGGAGCTGGAGGAGGAGAGGAAGCAGCGAGCTCAGGCAGTGGCAGGGAAGAAGAAGCTGGAGATTGACCTCCAGGACATCGAGGCTCAAATCGAGGCAGCCAACCGAGGCAGAGACGAGGCGCTCAAGCAACTCAAGAGGCTGCAGGTACGCGAGGAGGACCGTTTTTACACTTGATTCGTTCTTCCTCAGAATGTGCCTTCGGAACAGGGGTTATTTAAATATGTATCTCCTTGAAAAACATTTTAAAAAGACATGGAAAAATGATTGATCTTTTTCATAATAACCAACGTCAACTGGCCTCTGTATGCATGGAATTCCATCCCCTGTAACGCTGTGATAATCTCAAATATCGTTACTGTGACTCTGTCCGCAGGCTCAGATGAAAGATTTGATCCGAGAGCTCGATGAAGCCCCGATTGGCTCGTGACGAGATCGCCAGCCCAATCGAAAGACAGCGAGAAGCGCCTGAAGGGGCTGGAGGCGGAGCTTCTGCAGCTGACAGAGGTGAGCTCGCATCCGATTGGCTGCTGCTGTCTTTCTAAGGAGGGACGCTGTGACTCCCGACTCCAGTATTATAATGGAAGTGTCTGTATGAGTTTCTACCCGGTTCTGTGAGATCAGGACAGCAATAGCCCGAATGTTTGTCTGTAATGTTTCTTACAATTGCAAGATGTTCAACAGTAGTTAGAAAGAATGCAGTTAAATCTGCTGTTTGATGCTGTAAATCTACATTTACTAGGGTTGGGGTAATTTTCTGTTCAGACTGTCGTACGCTTTGTCAATGAAACGGTAAGCTGGTTTTAGTCATTTTGTCACCTTCATATTTTACTTCCTTATTAATTTCGATTGCAGGGTTTACAATGCATCACGAAGCAATAGATGCTAAAACGTTTTTTTTTTTTAAAAGGTGAAAATCAAAAACAAGATCTTCCTGAAGCAGGTTTATTTGAGGTTAAATGTTTTGTAAAATGCTACGCTTGATTGCTGTTTGAGACCTTTGTTTTCACCCGGGCTTCTGGTCATACGATTAGATTGGGTTTATTTACTTCTCTCTTTTTGTTTGTGTTTCATTCCTTTTTTTTTTTTTTCAGGAGTTGTCGGCGGCCGAGCGTGCCAAGCGACAGGGCCCAGCAGGAGCGTGATGAGATCCTGGATGACATCACAAACAACACTTCTGGAAAGTAAGAGACGGCCCTCGATCCTCTCGCTGGCGGCGCTGGAGAATGCCACGCCCGTCCCGAACACTAGCAATTTATTTACAAAAAGACTGGTTTCCTAGACCAGCCTCAAAGTCCTTTATTAAATGAGACGATGGCTAGTGTGACCGTTTTGATAATTTTCCAAGATTCAGTTCCAGTGGTTTGATTTCATTGTGGTACAACAAATCAAAACTACAGAAGCAATGGGGTGTTCTAACACATGTCCTCTCTGCTCTCTCATATATAATCACTGGCGTTGTGACACATGTCCTCTCTGCTCTCTCATATATAATCACTGTGGCGTTGTGACACATGTCCTCTCTGCTCTCTCATATATAATCACTGTGGTGTTGTGACACATGTCCCCTCTGCTCTCTCATATATAATCACTGTGGCGTTGTGACACATGTCCTCTCTGCTCTCAGGTCGGCTTTCCTGGATGAGAAGCGCCGCTGGAGGCTCGCATTGTTCAGCTGGAGGAGGAGCTGGAGGAGGAGCAGGGCAACGTGGAGCTGCTGAACGAGCGCTACAGGAAGAGCACGCTGCAGGAGGAGACGCTGAGCCTGCAGCTGTCTGGAGAGCGCTCCCTCGCCCAGAAGAACGAGGCGGCGAGGCAGCAGCTAGAGAGGCAGAACAAGGAGCTCAAGGGGAAGCTGAGCGAGCTGGAAGGGGACGTGAGGAGCAAGTACAAGCTCAGCATCGCCGCCCTGGAGGCCAAGATAAATCAGCTGGAGGAGCAGCTGGAGCTGGAGAGACAGTGAGTTTGTAAAGCGATTCTCTTTGAATCTGCACCCCGCGAATCCAAAGAAGACCATGTACCCTGAATGCAAGCCGGATTCAGCCTACGCGACGTGAGGGCTCTTTGCAAACTGAATGATTCTCTCACAGTGTCCTGTGTGAAAAGAGGCTCACATCATGCTAAGCGTGCATTTGATTTTTAATGGGGGGTTTGTTTTCATGGCATTGACAGTCAGTAAAACGGTCTGACACACCGTGAACTCTTGTTCCACGCTGTGCTTCCCATTGAAGGAATGCCCTTCTCCTGTTTAACGTCGGCTGCTTGTGTTTTGCAGGGAGAGAATGATTGCCAACAAGCTGGTGCGTCGCACTGAGAAGAAATTCAAGGAGGTGGTTCTGCAGGTGGAGGACGAGAGGAGACACGCAGACCAGTTCAAAGACCAGGTCTGGTTCAACAGGTTACATTTAAAACCAACGCAGAGAATTAGAAACCTTTTGAAAAACAGAGAGGCCCGACTCTTGCTTGTGAATTCTGTTACATTCTTATGTCAGAATGTCTACTGTAGTTGACAGATGTTTAACAAAAGCATCTTTTTCTTTTGTTGAAAAAAGTAGCTCGGAAGGTTTTACAGCTCTGGGCAAAAGCTTTGCATCACCTGAATGAACTCCCTCAGCTTCATAGAGTCCCAATGAAAGCTGCTGAATAATGTTCCCCTTGTTAACATATTGAATTCCACCCCCTCTATATAGAATGAACTCCCTCAGCTTCATAGAGTCCAATGAAAGCTGCTGAATAATGTTCCCTTGTTAACATATTGAATTCCACACCCTCTATATAGAATGAACTCCCTCAGCTTCATAGAGTCCAGTGAAAGCTGCTGAATAATGTTCCCTTGTTAACATATTGAATTCCACCCCCTCTATATAGAATGAACTCCCTCAGCTTCATAGAGTCCAATGAAAGCTGCTGAATAATGTTCCCTTATTAACATATTGAATTCCACCCCCTCTATATAGAATGAACTCCCTCAGCTTCATAGAGTCCAATGAAAGCTGCTGAATAATGTTCCCTTGTTAACATATTGAATTCCACCCCCTCTATATAGAATGAACTCCCTCAGCTTCATAGAGTCCAATGAAAGCTGCTGAATAATGTTCCCCTTGTTAACATATTGAATTGCACCCCCTCTATATAGAATGAACTCCCTCAGCTTCATAGAGTCCAATGAAAGCTGCTGAATAATGTTCCCTTGTTAACATATTGAATTCCACACCCTCTATATAGAATGAACTCCCTCAGCTTCATAGAGTCCATTGAAAGCTGCTGAATAATGTTCCCTTGTTAACATATTGAATTCCACACCAGCGCTTTTGTAGTTTTCTAAATTGAAATGCCGCCTCCTCCTCCTCCTCCCTCCTCCGCTCTGCAGATGGACAAGACCTCGGTTCGGATGCGGCAGCTGAAGAGACAGCTGGAGGAGGCGGAAGAGGAGGCCTCGCGGGCGAACACTTACCGGAGGAAACTGCAGAGAGAACTGGAGGACGTGAGCGGAGAACGCGGAGACCATGAACCGCGAGGTGAACGTTGCTGAGAACCAAGCTGAGGTGAGCCGGGACGGGACGGGATGGGAACAGGGAATGGGGCTGGGGGAATGCGAATGGTGTGGGGTTGCTAATGGGTGGGTGTGTGTGTGGATGTTAATGGATGGATGTTATTGGGTGGATTTTAATGGGTGGATGTAAGCATGTGGATGGGTGTGTGTGGATGTTAATGGATGGATGTGAATGTGAATGAGTGAAAGCAGTGCAGTACCTGTGAATGATCCTGTGGTCAGTACTGATACAGTCTGTAGATCAGTTTCAATCACTGCGACTCGAGCGTCTGTGTTATTATGGGATGTTATTGTAATTGTACACACCTCCAGAATGAAGCTCTCGTGCTGGCTGGCACTCCTCTCAGTACAGAACCAGCGGCTGTGTTTCTTGTTTGTCATTGGTCACTGACGCTGTTCATTTCACCCAATCGTGACCCATGTCTGTCTCTCTCCCTCATGCAATCATTCAGCCAATCAGAGAGGAGACGAGACAAGTAGGTTTCTGTCTGGTTTTTTTGTGTATAGTTCTGTTAACCCATTTTCATTTCTATGATACCTTTTAAGATACCTGTAGTGTCTCTTATAGTGTAAGACCTCCTGCCTTCTCACTAATATCAGTGAATGCATCCAGTCGACCCCCCCCCCCTTTTCCCGTCTCTTATATTATACAAGACCACTGTCTCCCTGCTAATATAAACTAATACCAGTCCATGTTTCCAACTGACCCCCTTTCACTTACTTGTGAATAGAAGTGAATATGCCCAGCTCACTCCTCTCTTCCCCTCTCTCTCTCTGTCTCTCTCTCTATTTCTCTCTCTCTCTCCCTCTCTGGCTCTCTGGCTCTTTCTCTCTCTCTCTCTCTCGCTCTCTCTCCCCTCTCTCCTCTCTCTCTCTCTCCCCCCCCCCCCTCTCTCTCTCTCTCTCTCTCTGGCTCCTCTCTCTCTCGCTCTCTTGCTCTCTCTCCCCCTCTCTCTCCTCTCTCTCTCTCTCTCTCTCTCTCTCCCCCCCCCCCTCTCTCTCTCTCTCTCTCTCTGGCTCTTTTCTCTCTCTCTCTCTCTCTCTCTCCTCTCCCCCCTCTCTCTCTCTCTCTCTCTCTCTCTCTCTCTCTCCCCCCCCCCTCTCTCTCTCTCTCTCTCTCTCTCTGGCTCCTCTCTCTCTCTCTCTTGCTCTCTCTCTCCCTCTCCCTCTCTCTCTCTGTCTCTCTCTCTCTTCTCTCTCTCTCTCTCTCTCTCCCTCTCTCTCTCTCCCTCTCTCTCTCTCTCTCTCTCTCTGGCTCCTCTCTCTCTCTCTCTCTCTCTCTCAGACGCACTCCTCTGCTCTTCTCGATTCACTCTTCTCGCCGGGCTCTTCAGCTGGAAGATGGGTCCCAGGAGAACTCTGACTCGGAGGAGCTCAGCACCACCCCCTCAGGACCGGAGCCGGAGACACCCGACAGCAACAACACCCTCCCTCCTCCTCCACCCCCAGCCCTTTCAACCCACCCCTGGGGAGTGGAGCAGGGGCAACATGTAACCAGGCACCCTCCCCTCCCTCCCCAAAGTGTTGGATTCAACATTCAATTATTATTATTATTACTGTTATTATCATTTTGTGTGCAATTAGTTACCTTTTTAACCATTTTAGGATTAAAACCCTAATACTCAGACTTCACAGACACAACTCCTATTGGTCCAATAGCCCATTATATAACAATTACAGACCACTCTATATAAACAAGACTAGCAACTATAAGATGGTTGCTGGGTGATGCATCACAATGTATTTCCAATAAACGAACCCCCTCCTGAATGCGGTCCGTCACATTCAATGCATGTTGATCGATTTTTACATATTTTCGCTTTTTTCAATGAAAAAAAAAAAAAACACAAATGATTTACAGCAACGAGGCTGCTTCTGAAAGTCCTCTGGAGTTTCTCCTCGTCAGCAATGAAAAGCTTCAGCAGACCCTCGTGTGGTTCTTTTAATAAGCAGGCATTTAGGAAAAGCATTAGAAATAAAGACAGTGCATTCTGAAGAGCATTGCTGAGTTCACGTGGAAGATGAGAGGCGATTGATGAATATCGCACACGACTCCCAAGGAGGTTACTGCCTTCTAACCCAGTCCTGCCTCTTAATTCTTTCAGTGCGCTGTCTTTATCATTTTAAAACAAGTCTCTTTGAGTGGTCTGGCAATCGCAGAACCCAAACAGCGTTTTAGATAAAAAAAAATATTATTAATAAGAAAAATTAAACCAGATCGCTCAAGGTAAGTGAAGAGGTTTTTTTTTAAATAAAAAAAGGAATAATGTTCTGTATTTGTAACAATGTACAAAAAAAATCTGGAGGTTTAATTACATTTGTTTTTCTTGAATTGCTGCTGTTGTTTGTTAGAGATCTGGGGGCTGGTTTCACAAGGCACTGACAGCACTTGGCACAGACTGCTAGCAGGCAAGCTATCTTACTCGTTTTCTCCAAGAAACAGAATTTTAAGATAGAACGAGAAAGCTTAGTAGAAATTCTCTTGGCAAGTCTATATTATTAAAGGAGAACTGTGTCGTCATTTTCATTATTTTTCAATTTTTTTTGTAGTGGAAGTGAATTGCATTTAGCAGACTGCTACCTAGAACTTCTGTGTGAAACCAGCCCCTGCTTTGTGAAACTAGCCCCCCGATCACAATCCAAATAATTCTGACCAGTCCTGGCCCTACTGCTTAGCTGCCTGTGTTTCTCAACCCTTTAAGGTACAAGGGACACGCGTGCCCCACAAATTAAAACAACGCTGGCTTTCTTGTTTTTGCAATGAGGTGCTCGAAACATCTGGTCATCCAAGTTTTCAGTGTCCTCCTCGTGATGCTCGAGTCGCTCTATTTAAGAAGAAACCGTTTGAAAAAGCAGCGCTTGATTCCTTGTGTACCTTCAGGGGTTAAGTGTTGTTTTGTGAACAATAATATTTTTGTGTTTGTTTGTGTTTTCTGGCTTTTATTTATTTTTTTGTACACATTTTAGTTTTTAACTTTCGCTTTTAAAAGTTTAAAGCTTTTTTTAATGTTAAAATGGTGTAATGTGGGTTGAAAAGAGTGAGAAGTGAAAGCTTTTACCCTTCAAATGCTTGTCTGTTTTCCAGTGAAGTTGTTCAGTCTTGGTTGAATATCCAAAACAGAGCTCTGGTATAATCTAGCCGAGGGGCTGCACTTAAACTGCTTCATTATTTTATAAACTAGGGGAAAGAACTGGAATTGTAACATATCACTCAATATTTAATTTTAAAAAACACACCTGGATACTGAGATATTTCTAAAAGCCCTTTAAGTGAAAGGGGTCATCTCTATTCTCACCACCAGGTTCTAAAATGTAAAACATATCCTGTGAACTAGGTTGTAAAATGTAAAAACATGGATCTTTGCTTGAAAAACGGGACGGTACTGTTTCATTAAAGTGAAACAGAGATTGTCTGTGTGTTTATTATGTAAGCCGCGGTAATTGTAAATGCTGTGGTACCTCTTTAAGGGGGAAAAAAGTCGATGTATCTCAGCTACAAACTAATGGGTATTAACTGGAAAACCAGAATTGCACTAGCTGTTTGAGAAAAGGTCTGGCTGTATTTTCATCCCCAGTGTAAAAATGAATGTCTGACAATGAACTCGGGTCAAGTATTCTAGTGGGATTTTAACTGCGGAAGGGGAGAGTACCGGCCCTTTAGACAAAGGGGGGGTTTGTCTGTATTTTCATATCGAGGTTGATAAAATGCCTGTCGCTTCAGTGCTTGCTAGAATCGTGTTATCTGGGAAATGGGACGGTAGCCCTTTAAGAAAACGCTTGTCTGTTATTTTAACACCGTATTTATTGCTAAAAAAAAATGGCTTATGGGATGTAGACTGGAAATGTATTTAAATTTCTAACTCCCGGATGGGAATGTAATAATAATAATAATAATAATAATAATAATAATAATAATAATAATAATAATAATAATAATAATATGAGGTATTTAAGATGGATTTTAGATTTTTTTTAAACAATATACAAACACAGGAGGCCAGTACTACCATAGCTCTTGATAATAAGTTAAGTAAAAATGGTCTCTCTAAACGGTGAATAGTAGAACTGGAAGTCGAGGTGTTGTGTTTTATCATGAGTGTTTGTGGTTTATGTTAATCATATTTTATGACAAGTACAATAATTACGTTTGTTTATTGTTAGCGGCTGATGGGGTTGTGTGTGCGCGTTTGCGTGCGCGCGCGCGTGGGTGTATCTCGCTCGCTGATTTTGATGAGAAATTCTGTTAAACAAAAATAATAAATAATCTTTTTATTTCTCCTCCAAACCTGTAGTCTGTGTATTTTATTTATTTATCGGTTTATTTAAATCGAAGAATACGTCCCCAAGGTTTTAAAATGCCATTGTTTCTTTATGAAGTCCTTTGCGAAGAGGATACAGTGGAAGCGGTCGTGCGCGTGTCACGCTTCACATGTTTTTTGCATAGATCTTGAGACCCGCTTATCCTGAGTGTCATGAAACTTGGAAGTAACATCATTGAACTTGAATTGTTGTATGTCTCTCTTACATCTGTGCATATATCTGAAGAAGCGTTTATCCAGCTGGCAGGAAACTTGGTAGGAACATTATTAGCATTATTTTAGTTTTTATTTAAATGTCAGACCCCTTTATCCCAGGCGACTCACACAGGAGTCACAGGGCAGCACAGACAGGGTTACAATGCAAGCTTCATATTTAAACACAGTGCGGTTTACAGTCAGTGCAGATAATAATAACACAGCTAGAAAGCAGTATAAGATGCTTCTTCAGAATATCGGATCCTAGGGATATAGCGGGGTGTCTGCAAGGGATATGAGGGTTTAAGCAGAAGGGTTTAACGACGGCTTTTCTGAATCGCCGTGTCACTTCAGAGCAACAAGTCAAATCCTGGAGTGAGGAATGTGCTAACAAGCAGCTGGGCTGAGATTCAGAGATAGAAAGAAAGAGAGAGTCCGCGCACTCCTCCGTTTGAAGCTCGTTAAAGCGATCGTTCTTTAATTGCCCCGCTCTTTCTTTTCATTCTCCGTTCCTCGCTCTGTCTCTCATCTTTGTCTTTTTGTGAGCGTTTCAACGCCCCCCCCCCCCCTGCCCTTCGTTTAAACCTCATTAACTGCGATTAGCCTCTGCAGAGGCGACAGTCCTGCCTGACACAGGTATAGAAACACATGACGCGGGTGAAGGTCCGTGTTCTGCATTTTCTCCCGCAGCATTGCATCTTGTGTTTTGTTGCATTACTTGCACACACTGATGAAAGCAGTGGCCGAAACGTTTGCCTTGTAGTTTTACACAATCTACGATTATTTTTTTTTTAATGCTCCCGCTGTTTATTTGAGCATTTGCCAGCGTAACTACACTTAGACACCCTTCATCGCTGTTTTACAACATTACCGAGATAATCTGCAAATATTGAAATCTCAAGCTGCGGGAACACGAAGCCACGTTTTCAGGAGCAGCGGCTTGAAACCTGATCCCAGGAGATTTGAGTTCTGCAGCTAGAGGTAAGACCCACCATTAGACACGGGCTCTGTGTGTGTGTGTGTGTGTAAGACAGATAGACATTCAGACTCTGCATTACATTAATTATTAAGTTACATGAGCTATATACATTTGTGTGTATGTATCTTAGTCTCTCTGTGTGTGGATACAGCCAAACTATGTATTAACTAGATGTATTAAGTTAAATGAGATTTTAAACATTAGTATGTCTGTATCTTAGTCTCTGCGTGTCAAGACGGGTAAACAGTCAGACTATGTATTCAATTAATTAGATGTGTGGAGTTAAATATAAACATGTTTGTGTATCTGCGTATTTACATCAATGCTCACTCAAGTCCCACTAACAATTTAATTGGCTGGCTTTCTCAAATGTGCTCTTTATGAAGTGCATTAAAATCAGATTTGTAGGCTTGTCTCTCTCGAGCTCTGTCTGTTTATGTGTTTTTAACCGTACAGGATGTAAAGATCTGGCTTTTTTGCATCTCTCTCTCTCTCTCTCTCTCTCTCTCTCTCTCTCTCTAATGAACTAATTTTGCTTCATGAAGTCGAATGGAACCTGCTGAATAATGTTACATTAACATATTGAATTACACACCAGCGCTTTGTAGTTTTCCCCCATATACTTAAAACATTTCAAAATCTAACATGAAATACTACTGTACTATTAAGGCTTCCGGTACACTTTTGATGTTAAATAAAATATTTAAATTATGTTCATATAGTTTTTTTTCATTATGTCTCGATCCTAAAGGTGATGCTAAACCTTTGTCCATAGCTGTGTGATGATCTAACAAGTATCACAGGTGCTGTCCGAGCAGATTCGTTTTAATTAGACCGCAGTCTTCTACACCCTTGCAGGTCCTGCTGCCGCCCGCTGTCCCTGAGCGAACTCTGACCCCGCCGTCCCCACGGTGATGATGACGTCACAGCGAGGGGGGAGTGCCCGGGACCTCTTCACCTTCGTCACGGCCGCCTCGTCACACATCATGAGAGCACTGCAGAGACCGAGAAGAATCAGACCCACCAAGAGACGCGTGAACCACCGGAGATTCCTGCACAATCAAATCCACAGGCAAGCGAGAACCGTCCTCCTGCCGGAGAGCACCATGCTGGGTCTTGAGCACACGCAGCGGGGTGGTGCTGTGGGATGCACTGGTGGGACGGATTCTGTACCCCTGTCTGTGAGATGAGATGAGTTTGAAAGCTCTAGAACCACGCATGCAGACGAGCCCGCCTCTCTATTGCACAGTGGTTAAGGCACTCGCTTGAGCTTACAAAGATTTCCAATTCGATTTAAAGTCTGAACGTTTTAAAATGTGTTGAATCCCAATGTTTTAAACTCTTAAGAAGGTGAATGGAAGGCCTGAGAGACTCTTGCTTCTCCTGCTCGTGTGTATTGAAAAGGATTGTGACCGTGACAGTGGCAATGTCATTTTAAATGTTTTGCAGGAAGTATGCTGAAATTGAAGCAGCCAATCGGCAGCTGGCTTCCTCCATCCTGTCACAAGCTGGGGTGGGGCTTCCTGTAGGCCACACCCACTCCCCTCCTCCTGCAGATCTCGGTCAGTCAGAGAGGTTGAACCAGCGAGGTATGGAATGCAAGGAAAGCACTTTAATATTGACTGGCACCAATGCTCAGCGTTTCTTGTGTATTTCCACTCATGCTACTAATTGAAATATGAAATTATAAAAGTCTCCCCATTGTAAAAGCACAGCACAGTGTGATGAAGCACAGTGAAAGCATGGTAAAGCACAGGGAAGCAGACAGGTATGGTGAAGCATAGGGAAGCATTGTAAAGCACAGAGAGGTCTGGTAAAGCATAGGGAAGCATTGTAAAGCACAGAGAGGTCTGGTAAAGCATAGGGAAGCATTGTAAAGCACAGAGAGGTCTGGTAAAGCATAGGGAAGCATTGTAAAGCACAGAGAGGTCTGGTAAAGCATAGGGAAGCATTGTAAAGCACAGAGAGGTATGGTGAAGCATAGGGAAGCATTATAAAGCACAAAGAGGTATGGTGAAGCATATTAAAAAACAAACCATGGTAAACATGCACAGTATAGTAAGCATGGGTGCTACTCAATTATTGGCATTCTATTGTATTAACAGTGAAATAGCTGGTAAATTCAAAGGTATAAAACTGCACTAATTAACAGGGATTTTAATCTCTTTCAGGAGGAAGTAGAGTACAGAACCTGCCAGTTAACAGCGACCTGGCAGACACCCCAAAAGGAATCACTGGTGTCAACTCAGGGCTCAGGGGGAGCCCCAAAACAGATTTAGAGAGTGTGGAGGACAGCCCAAGAAGAGACCACTGGAAAGACAGAGGTGTACCAGACTCTGAACATACAGAGGAACGAAGTGTGGGTTTAACCTGTGGGTTCAACAGCGGCAGCTCCACAAACACACGTTTCAGGGATTCAAAAGGCACCCCAAAGCCAACTTCTAGGGGTACATTTAATATCGGCAGCGTGAGGAACAGGTGTATCGCAAAACACAGAGCTGGAGGATCCGTGGACAAAGCCAGATGCATATCGAAAAGTTTGTTGAAAAAAGAGAAAGGTTTGACTGATAAAATGATGGGTGTGACTTTGGAAGGACAAGAACATTTGGAGATTTACCCCAAATGGGTTTGCCTTGAGAACTCAGGCTTGGCACGTCCTGAAAACCAGAAGAATGTGGCGAATGCGTCCGACTACACCACCCAAGAATGGACAGCTGCTGAACAACCCCCCGATCAGAACTTAGAAGAGGGGTCCCCGATGAAATTAAGCAGGGTGGCCCCAAGTTTTGGGACCGCGAAGTTGGGACCCGTTTCAGAATGGGGCAGCTGTGGTTTGGGGTTCTATGTGATGGGAGATGGCACTGAATGTGACACAGACCCCAGACAAAGGGGAGAGGGGGCATTTGAATCTCAACGGGGTTTTATGGGGTTTCAGTCGGGTAACTTGGAATTCAACATGGGAGCGTGGGACCAAAACGACGGTGACTGGGAGACTCTGTGCGGTGTCGATGGTGGGCAAAGTGTATCTCCCAGTTTTAGCAAAGAAAACTGGAGTGCTGGGGTTCCCCAAAACCAGTTACTGACCTCCACAAAGGGGTCAGAAGGACGTCTAGACTATACGATTGAAAGCCCCAATGATTTAGAACATGAACTCTTGCCCGTATGCCCCTCCTCCTTTCTGGGTGTGGCCGAATCATTCCCCGCCCCTCAGTCTCAAACTCCCTGTCCCTTTGATCAAATTCCTCTTGCTGAGGAGGAGGGTCTGTTTGATGACATCACAGCCCCAGCGGGTGCCTATTGGCTTTCAGGAATCTCCATTGTATCCCATGATTTCTTGCAGGGCCCAGAGAAGGTAACAGACTTTCTTTTCCCGCAGAATCAGTTGATCTCTGCGCCGCACAACGTTTTCACAAATCAGAAATGCCGGAGTCCAGAGCAAATGGCCCTGAACCCTCCTTGTGATTCCTCGGAAGGCAGGATCTCCCAGGGTGCTTTGCGGCAGATCATGCCTAATGCAGCGATTTGGAGTTCTGAGCAACAATGGCCTTCCCATGCTGTACTGCAACCTTGTCCACAAAACGTGACCACTGGGATTACCCAGAATTCTCTAGAGAAAAACTATGGTGAACTCTTGCGCCACATATCCCAGAATGCACCTGGTGGGTGGCGTCACAACAAAATAGATGTGTTCTCTACTCATGATTTCCTGGGAACAGAAATCCCCCTTCAGCCATTGCATAAGCAGCACAGGGCCGGCCACTCCCATAATGCCCCTGTCTCCTGGACAGATGCCATTTCTCACAATGCACTTTTCAATAATAATAATAATAATAATAATAATAATAATGATTGTGATCAGGTGACCCTGGAAGTCAACTATGATGGTGATGGTTGGTTTGACTTCAATTAATTCCGGGACCTCAGTTATCCCAGATAATCAATCAACCAATCAATCAATGTCTGTCTATCTCTCTCTATCTATCTGTTTAGCTGTCTCTCTATCTATATGCCACCCTGAGTTTTTTTTCCTTCTTTTTCTTATAAATTTAGTCGTTGCCAATGATTTTTACCCCAGTTTTCTCCCCAGTTTGGAATTGCCAATCGTGTTATTATTAATTCCGGTTCACCGCTGCAACCCCCCCTCCGACTCGGGAAACGGAGGCTGGAGCATGCGTCCTCCAAAACGTGCTCCTGCCAAGCCATCATTTTTCGCACTGCAGATCCACAGCGATGCCACCAGACCCATAGTGCCGGAGGACAACATGAGATCTGAATGGCTCCACTGCAGACCCGCAGGCGCCCTGTCAACCACAGGGGTCGCTGTTGCACGGTGAACCGTGGATTGCCCTCCCTACCCGCGGCGGCGCTCGGCCAATTGTGGGCCGTCCCCTAGGAACCCCCAGTCACGGTCGGCAATGACATAGCCTGGATTTCGAACCTGCGGTCTCCAGGCTGTAGGGCGCATCCTGCACTCCACGCGGAATGTCTTTACTGGATGCACCACTCAGGAGCCCCACTCTGTGTTTTCCTGTCTGTCTGTCGATCCCAGCCCCCAAAATGCATTTAAAAAAAAAAAAAAAATTCAGTGGTAAGTCATTTGTGAATTTGTCATTCAATTATTTTACTAGTAATTCCATAATTTAGTGGAGATGTGTGTATATATATATATATATATATATATATATATATATATATATATATATATATATATATATATATATATATATAATCCAATGTATAAATTCAATTATCTGGTAATGTCTAATTTATTTATTTATTTATGTATGTATGTATTTATTAATTTATTTGTTTATATATTACTTAGCGCTTGCAAATATGAACTGCATAAAAACAACCATTTTAAAATTCAGTTTACAGTTTAATAAAAATGCACGTCAAATCGAGTCTGGCTTTTGTTGGAGAGGCTCATGTTTTGCCGAGGTGGGCTGTGGTATGTGGGGTGACGTCTCCACCTTGTGGGGAACATGAAGAGGTTGGACAGACTATTAGAAAGCCTTGCCATGCTTTATATAAATGATATAAATGACCAAATCTCGAGGTGTTCTAGCACATCTGCACACTGCTGTGCAGGACTCCGTAGTTGCACAGATTGACAGACAGTCAATCTGTGCATACCACTGAACTACTCCCCTCGACCCAGCCCGGCTTCTCCCCTCGACCTCAGCTCTGTTTACACACTGCAGAAGACGTCTGTCTCATCCTTCTCATCTCTCTCTCTTCCTCTTTCTCACTGTGTTTTAACAAATAGATGTACTGTGTGAGGGGACAAGCAAGAACTACAGCCAGGGCTAAACGTTTTGCGTCACCCTATAGTATGAACTCATTTTGCTTCATAAAGTCAAATGGAACCTGCTGAATAATGTTACGTTGACATATTGAATTACACACCAGCGCTTTGTGGTTTCCCAAATACTTAACCAAAAACTGACAACAATTGAAAAATGCGACATTTCTAAATCTAACATGAAATACTACTGTGCTACTATTATGGCTTCCGGTATACTTTTGCGATATCGTTTTGTAGTTTCTTTGATTACATGATGTTAAATAAAAGATCAAAATTATGACCATATAGTTTTTTTTAATGATGTCTCAATCCGATAATTCTAGGTAATGCAAGTCTTTTGACTGTAGCTGTACACAGACACACACACACACACACACACACACACACACACACATCCAGACAGATTTACAGTTCCGGAGCTGCTCAGTACTTTGTTAGTACAGGGCTGTCTGTGTTCGCTTGTGTAACCTCTGGCCTCTTGTGGTTTGCAGAGCCAGGGCCTCGACTGCTTGTGGCGGCTGACAGGGAGGTGTGAGGACTGGGCACGAGGTGAGAGACAGGCTGGGGGTCACAGCGCTGGCAGAGAAGCGGCTCTGTTTTTAAGATACCTGAAAATGTCATCTAACTGAAATGGCAGAGCAACAAAAAGACGTACTGCAGTATCCACACAGGTCAGTTATTTCCAAAGCTTAGAACTAGTCCAGGACACACAGATTCAGTGTTGCTGTGCAGCCAGAACTCGCATCTCGCATTATAATAATAGTCAAGCTGAGTCACCCGATTCAGTCAGTTAGCCCTCAGATGCAATGAAAAGAGAACAAGGAACTTCTTTTAGTGCCAGCTACTTCTTTAAGAAGGTTACAAATTCAACGCTGGCGAAGACGACAGTGACAGACAGGGCATCGACTATGACTGGGACTCTTAAGTGGGCAGCGATCATGTCCTCTGTGTCTCTCTGTTGACTGTGCCGACTCCACCTTGTCTATCTCAGAGAGAGGGAGCATGTGAGAGCGTGATAGAGGGAGAGAGAGAGAGTGTGTGCAAGAGAGTGATAGAGGGAGAGAGGGAGAGAGCGTGCGAGAGAGTTATAGGAGAGAGAGCGAGAGCGTGCAAGAGAGTGATAGAGGGAGAGGGAGAGAGTTTGCGAGAGAGTGATAGAGGGAGAGAGAGAGTGTGCGAGAGAGTTATAGGAGAGAGAGCGAGAGCATGCGAGAGAGTGATAGAGGGAGAGAGAGAGTGTGCAAGAGTGATAGAGGGAGAGAGTGTGCGTGAGAGTGATAGAGGGAGGGAGAGTGCATGCGAGAGGGTGATAGAGGGAGGGAGAGTGCATGCGAGAGAGTGATAGAGGGAGAGAGAGTGAGAGTGTGTGCGAGAGATTGATAGAGGGAGAGAGAGAGCGTGCGAGAGAGTGATAGAGGGAGCAAGTCTCTCTCTTTGATTTCTGAGCTCCCTGTGTTTACCTCGGAGTCAGCCGGGCCTGGTCTGACTCGCAGCAGCAGGGGGCTTTCCTGGAAGCTCTCCCCACCTGTTCCAGCCACAAACCAAGTTGAAACAGGGGAAGGGAGGGGGGGAGAATTCTTGACGTGGCACGGTCAGTAAAAGAGAGAGAAAGAGACAAACAAAGTCGATTTTGTGAATTTGATATAATATTTTCCAAATATGATTGCGGTCCTGCATGTAGCGTTGGCTGAATAAGTGCTTGCAAAGCGTTCCATTGGCTTTGCAGATGAAACAGAATGTATGAAGTCCGCTAAGTGAACACAGACGGGCTGTTCTGCAATGAATTACAAGCCAGTCTGTCTCAGCATGCAGCTGGCTTACTTTACAAACCCTCTCTCTTTCTCCCCTCTCTCTCTCTTTGCTCTCTTTCACTCCTTTCCCTCTTCTCCTTCTCTCCCCATTCCCTATCCCCTCCCCCCCTCTTCCATCTCCCTCCCTCCCCTCTTTTTTCTGGACTGTTCAACCCTTCTCCCTCCCTCTCTCCCCTCTCTCTTTCAGGACGCTGTCTCTCTCAGTGTGAAGTCGGCACAGTTTACACAACCTCCCTGTTCTCAAACCACAAACTCTGCGCCTGCCTGAAAAATAATATCTGTCCTGCGTCAGAGAGCTGAGCCCTCGCACGCCAAGCACTCTCCCCTAACACCTCTCCCCTTCACTCCAGAAAAAAAAGCACGCGTACCAGCCAGCTCCTTGTCAACCAACCAACCAGTCAATCAATCAATCACTCAACCAGTCAGTCAGTGAATCAGCCAATCCATCAATCTACAGCAGGGCTGCCTAGTCAATCATGAACTTGGATGACCATTCCATTCCATTCCACTCCAGGTTTGTTTAACAGGTAAAATGACATCATGATCTACCTCAGGGTCTGGATAGATGGAGGCTTATTTAATCGGTTCAGTTAAACGATTTAGAACCGGGTTTCGGAACAAAGACCAGGATTGGAAGGGCCAGCTTCGGGCAGCCCTGCGCTACAGTATCTATCTGTCTGGCTGCGTCTGTGCGGGGAAGTTCGGCTGGGCAAATATTTCCACACCTGGTTCCCAGTCTGACTCACACTAACACTGGCTGAGAAGAAAATATATCCAGTGAAACAGCATAGGCTTTTCCAACCCCGATCTGAGCTTGAAGGAGACAGTGAAGCCTGCTTCTGATTTATCCACAGGGCTTGCACTCTGAGTGCAGCTTTCTTATGAAGCTGCTTGTGTTTTGAGGACAAACCCTTCGGCCGTAGCTGTAGACGGGCACTTCCACGTTCCTAACATCTGATTTCTTACTTATTTAATTCAACATTCTCTATTGCTGTAGCTGCTTAAAGATCATTAGTTGCTATGCAATGCCTTTCTGTAATATTTAACATGTTACAAAAAGAGACGACTCTTCCATATGTGAACAGACAGCTATAAGAAGTGTCCAGAAGCAGACAGACACGCAGACAGTCACGAGGACAGACAGACTGATGGAGACGTGATTAATGTCCCACAGGTTTGGCTTTGTCCCTCAGCTGGGTCTGGTTATTGTTTAAAAATAAACTCCAGGGTTCTGATGTGCTGCTCTGCTGTGCTGTGAGAGAGGTCTGGGAGCCCCGCTGAGCACTTTGAAGAGAGAAACTCGAGCCCTCGCACTCTGTCAGGAGAGGGGAGGACAAGAGCAGAGAGATGGAGGGGGGAGAAGAGGAACAAGGGGAGAGGTTGGGAGGAAAATGGGGGAAGGAGAGTGGAGAGGACAAGAGCAGAGAGAGAGGGTGGAGGGGAAGGAGGAAAAGGGGGTTAAGGAAGAGGGCAGACAGCGAGGGAGGAGCTGGAGTTTTCTTGCTCGGATGTTGCTTCTCTTTCTTTCACTCTGTTTTTCAGATCATTATTTTTGGATAAGGGGAGGTAGCAGTGTACGTACTGTCTGTGTGTGCGTCTCTCTCTCCCCTCCCCCTTCCACCTTCTTCCCCTTCTCTATCCCTCCCCCTCTCCCTCTCTCCATCCCTCCGCCTCGCTCCCTCGCCCGCCTCTTCTCTTCTACGGGTTGGAAATGACTAGACAGCAATCATCTGCTTTTGTAATTTGTGAAACAGAAATGCTTCATAATGCTCCCCGCTTCTACAGGGCGGTTCATAATTTGCGTACAATTGGCAGAGATGCCTTTACTAGTCTTCGAGTTATCTTTCTGAGACTGCTGTAAACGCTTACATATTTCAGAATTACAATATTGAAGTTTTTTTACAGCAGCGATTGTATGAGTGTGCATTTCAGTATGACAGACAGGTTCAGACTTTACAGCTCTGGCCAAAAGCATTGCATCTCCCTATAGAATGAACTCATTTTCCTTCATAGAGTCGAATTAAACCCTTTGAATAATTAATTACACACTGCTTTGTAGTTTTCCATATGCTCAATACAAAACCGACAAAAAAAAATTGAAAAATATGACATTTTCGAAATCTAACTTGAAATACTACTGTACTACTGTTATGGTTTCCGGTAGACTTTTATGAGTTATCATTTTGGAGTTTCTTTGATTACATGATGTTAAATAAAATATCTAAATTCTGTTCATATACTTTTTGTTTTATCATGTCTCAATCCTAAAATTCTAGGTGATGCAAAACTTTTGGCCAGAGTTGTAGGTCAGTTTGAACTTCAGGAGTCTGGATCAGTGAGTCTACTGTGTGTGTGTGTGTCATATATATATATATATATATATATATATATATATATATATATATTAAAAAGCTTTGGATAACAACCACAGGGGTCCTTTCTCCAGGGTAAGTGTGTTTTTCATATTTGAAACATCGTAAAAGAACAACTTGTTCTGGGTATTAAATGACAGAGTTTTCTTAAGTAATGTGATTTGAGTAGTCATCACACCCTGGAGTGTTTAAAATACTGAATCCTGAAGCAACCTGTGGCCTCAATACAGCTCTCTTGTCTTAGTTACTGAGTGATACTTTTTAGTCTGGTTTAAAAAAAAGGGCTACGGCTAATCTGATTACAGTAATCTGATTACACTTTTCAGTAATCTGTAACTTTTTTGCTAGTGTTTATAACCTCTTATAACAGACATAGTCTGTCTGCCTGTCTTTTCAGGTCTGGTTGTCTTTCTATGTCTCTCTCTCTGTCTGTCTGCCTGTCCGTCTCTCTCTCTGTCTCTCTCCCTCTCTCTGTCTCTCTGCCTCTCTCTGCCTCTCTCTCTCTCTCTGCCTCTCTCTCTCTGTCTGCCTGTCTCTCTCTCTCTGTCTGTCTGTGTTTATATGTCTGTCTCATCAATCATCTTTCATTTTGTTTGTTGCTATTGTTTATAACCACTTCCAGTACATCCACTCATAACGTAACCCTAAATTAAAGAGTTCCCCTCTTTTAAACAGGGAGCGGGTCTGTGATCATGTCACAAGTGCTGATAAGAGGTAAGGGAATGGATTGCTGTATTTCAGTGTGTCAGTTACTGTGTGTTTGTCAGCATTAACGTTTTGGATACAGTTGTGCTCTGTCTGTGTGAGTCAGTCTGTGAGTGTGTGTGTCTCTGTGTGTGTGTGCATGTGCATGAGTCAGTCTGTGTGTGTGTCTCTGTGTGTGTGTCTCTCTGTGTGCGTGCATGAGTCAATTTGTGTGTGTGTCTCTGTGTGTGTGCATGAGTCAGTCTGTGAGTGTGTGTGTCTCTGTGTGTGTGTGTGCATGAGTCAGTCTGTGTGTGTGTCTCTGTGTGTGTGCATGAGTCAGTCTGTGTGTGCGTCTCTGTGTGTGCGTGTGTGAGTCAGTGTGTGTTCCAGCCTAGTCCAGCTGTCTGTGAGACTGTGTGATTCTGCTCTTATAAGGACAGAGAAAGACTGAACAAGTGTGGACCCCAGCTGAGACAAGAATCTGAAATACTGACCAGAGGGGGAGAGAGAGAGAGAGAGGAGTGAGGGAGGGAGGAGAGACAAAAATAAAATGACATTTAGAAATCAAATATGAAGTACTGTACTACTATTATGGCTTCCAATAGACTTTTGCAATATAGTATTGTAGTTTATTTGATTACATGATGTTAAATAAAATATATCAATTACTGATATATTTACATTATAGATTTATAAAATTCTAGGTGATGCACAATGTTTGGCTACAGTTGTAGGTCTCCCCGTGGTCTCCTGGAACCAGGGTTCAAGCCACTGGTCCTGAAAAAGTGTCTCCGTGACCCTAGTGCTTTAGAGAAGAGAGTAGATGCAATGCTGTACTTTGTAATGAAGAATGAGAGAGGAAGAGGGAGGGAGGGACATACCGGTCCCAGCAGGGTGTGAGGAATTTGAACACATACCTGGCATGAATACGCTAAGAGAGAGAAGGAGAGGGAAAGGGAGGAAGGGAGGAAGGGACGGAAGACGGAGAGGGACAGGGGTAGGGATGGGAGAGGGAGAGGGAGAGGGAGAGGGAGAGGGAGGGAGGGTGGATGGGAGAGGGAGGGAGGAAGGAAGGGGTGGGAAAGGGAGAGGGATAGGGGTATGGACGGGAGAGGGAGAGGGAGGGGGAGGGGGAGGGGGGGAGGGATGGGAGAGGGACAGGGGTAGGGAGGAAGGGACAGGAGAATGAGAGTGGTAGGGAGGGAGGGTGAAATGGAGGGACTGGAGAGGGAGGGAGGGATCGGAGAGGGAGAGGGACAGGGGTAGGGAGGGAGGAAGGGATCGGAGAGGGAGAGGGACAGGGGTAGGGAGGGAGGAAGGGATCGGAGAGGGAGAGGGAGGGAGGAAGGGATCGGAGGGACAGGGGTAGGGGGGTAGGGGGGTAGGGAGGGAGGGACAGTAGTTGAGAGGAGAGACAGGTGCTTAAATGATGGCTAGTAAAACAATTGATTATTTAGAGATAAAAAAAGAACTAGAGAGGGAAGGGGTGGAGAGAGAGACCCGGTAATTGAAAATTGACAGACAGCTAAAGGGAATTAGAGAGAGGGAGAAGATAGATCGAAAACTGACGTAGAAAGGAGGTCGGAAATCACATAAATACACGATTTTATTGGCCGGTTTGACAGACGTGATTAGCGCTACCTTCTCTTGTCCAAGATTAGTGCCAATCGGGGGGGGGGGGGGGGGGGGGGGGGGGGGGGTCAGTGGAACCAGCAGATATAGATACATTTATGCATCATACAATAGATACATAGATAGGAAGCTCCACGTGGTAGAATAACACACGCAGTGACTGGAAGGAATGCAATGGAACGGATGTAACAGATAGCAGCGTTACTATTGACGTTGTAGCCAGTCCGATCAGTTCAGAGGAGAGAAAAGGGAGTGGGGGAGACAGGTGAAAGAGACAGAGAGGGGGTGAGGAGGGAGGGGTGGCTTCAGAAAGAAAGGGAGAGGAAAGAGGAGAGCTGACAAGGCGGGTTAAGATAGAAAGAGAAGGAAAGAGGGAGAGAGAGGGAGGGAGGTAGAAAAGGGGTGGGAGACCGAAGGCCAGGAGAGGGAGGGGTGAGAGAGAGAGACGTTGAGAAGGAGAGTGGAGAGAGAGAGACAGAGAGTGTCTGGTGTACACTGGAGATTTGATAAAAGTACAGCCGCCTTGCAGGCTACGGTAAGGACAAGTTCCCGTGTCGCTCGTCTTCTGGGAACGCGTTATAATATTTCTTTCCTCGGTTTTGCCACGGTGTGGTTTGTATTTAAGATTGAGACTCTAGACGAGAAGCAGACGAGACTCAAAGGTGCGCTTTGGGCAAAAGAAGAAAAAAATTAGATTTTAACTTCAGTAGGAAAAAAAAAGAATTCCAAACGGCTTTGGAGATGAAGAGTTTGGAGATTTAACAACAAAAGGTAATACTTCCAAAGGAATATATATATATATATATATAAAATATTTCAATATGTTTGTAATGGAGTCATTTTTTAACAATGTATGTATCTGTCTCATATATATTTGTTTGAATTCAAGCGCATTTTAAAGATCGCTGGGGACGATTCTGAAGTTTGACAGACGATGCTATTCGATGGTACATCACTGGACTGGGTGCATTGTAACGGATGAAGAATGGTCTTTTATCGGAAATAAATGGAAGTGAATATTGACAAATCTCCCAGATGTTTTAGGTAAGCCCGTTCCTTTAGAACGCCCCTTGTTTATATAGTAATTGACGCTTAAAGGCCGGCATATTTCGATACTTTTACCAGCAGACAGTATCGCTAGAAGAAGTATCCTTCAGAATATATCGGGCTTATAGTGTAAAATGTAATTATATTGTGTGCAGTTATTAACAGGCTTCTGGTATTAAAGGGAAACACGATGCGTTAAATGTCTTATTATGGTGTCGCATTTAACACACATTTGAAAACAAACGACGTTGTCTTAACTGACAAATTAATTGTGTTCAGGTTGTAATATTTATGAATGTATCGTTAGTATATGAAATATAGAATGGGTTGCTCATGTTAGGGACACGTTGTCACCTTTGTTTTTTGGTAAGGATGTTGCTTTATAGAATATAGGACGGTTTACATTGTGTTTGTTTGTTTTACTAATATAAATATATTTCTACGATTTGTTACTTTTTGTAACTATAATAATTCGTTGACAAAACGCCTATGAAAGCGCGTTCCTGTGTTTATACACACCGTTGATTTCTCTGGCTACACAGATGTAGGATAAGTTTCAAATATAAAACAAAAAATGTTAAAAAATAGCTTTGCACAGTTAGATGCAGCAGTGTGGAGTAGTGGTTAGGGCTCTGGACTCTTGACCGGAGGGTCGTGGGTTCAATCCCAGGTGGGGGACACTGCTGCTGTACCCTTGAGCAAGGTACTTTACCTAGATTGCTCCAGTAAAAACCCAACTGTATAAATGGGTAATTGTATGTAAAAATAATGTGATATCTGTATAATGTGAAATAATGTATAATGTATAATGTGATATCTTGTAACAATTGTAAGTCGCCCTGGATAAGGGCGTCTGCTAAGAAATAAATAAATAAATAATAATAATAATAATAATAATAATGCGTCATCTTCAGAGCTGCATCGTAAAGTTATTAATTTAATTACAGAGAGAGTAGTTTATATATAGTAGTAATTTATAATATATATATATATATATATATATATATATATATATATATATATATATATATATATATATATATATATTACTGTTTATTTACATAACCGATAAAATACATAACAGCAATATTTAATAATTACACTCCTTTTCCGGTCCTTTTTTTTTAACACAAACTCATACAGTAGTCTCGCTAAGACGTTTCGAATAATGATTCACACAAATACACATTGGTTCAGTTTTCTTCTACTGGAATTATATTGCCCTTTTAAAAAAAGCCTTGTACTGTAAACATAACTGTAAAACCAAAGCGCGTTAAACCGCGCAGCTGGTCCGTGAAGCAGTAAACACGAATCGTGTTATCCGAATTTATATTCTGTTTTTCTTGCAGAACAACGCCGCATTTATTCAGAAGTGTTTTCCTTGAACACGAGTTATAAACCTCACCCAAAAACTCTGTAATACCTAATCAAATACACGATGACTGTGTTTTATTTTATCACGCCGTAACTTTCTGCACAGTGCAGAAATGCGTTAGGGAATAACGCGAAACTCAGACGGCGCTGCGGTGTTAGTCCTGTGGATCTCTAAAGGGACCCACGTGAATGGACGGCGTTAGATGGAAAGCGTTGCCAGACTTTTCAATATTCAATATTTCTGCTCGGATGGATCTTGTTTGCTTGCATGGAGTTGAATAAAATACAAATGCGGGGAATTTTTCAACAGCTTTGTCGAGGTGGAGAGTTTTCTTTTAACATTAAAAAATAGTATAGTTTTATATTTTTTAACAGTAAAGCGAATTTCTTTTTTATTCGTGGGATTTTATGAAATATAAATTCTAAATCATCCTAGAACCGGTATGATTTTAAATAAATGAGGTCCTGGATGAATAACAATTCACTTCACACTTTGAATCCCAAATTACGATTTTTTCTTTTTTTTAGGTCAACAAAATGCATGCTGTAAGTGCGCGTCATTTCGGGGGCTGAATTATCAGTCAGTCGTGACATTTAAACTGTAACAAAATGCTGTATTTCTATTATACATTTATCTTAATATCATGTGGGTTTTTTAAAGTTTTTTATACGTTACAATGTTAGTGTAAAATACGTTTAAAAATTATGTAGGTCTAATTTAACACGGAAATATACATTCAAAATTATCTACACATTTTATGACGTCAATATTAAGGTAAATCTTAACAATACGGTATTTTTTTTTTACAGTGTAATGAAACGTTAATACGCTTCTTACTGGAGGAGAAGGGATTTGCGTGAACGTTTCCTTGACTGAATACTTTGCCTCTGAGTTCATGGTTTCCGGCTGGGTTCACGCAGCTGGATATCAGCATGCTAATCTGGTGTTCTTTTAGGTAAAACTGCGAGTATAGGGTTTGTGAAACTGTAGCCGCTAGTGTCAGTACCCGATCTGATTAGAATCAGTCGATTGAATGCGACGTTATCAAGGAAAATCATCCCATAGGAATGGACCAGTAGGTACCTGCTCGCCTCCCAACAGGTGGAGTCGGTCCGGATCAAGCGCTTTAATGGACGCTGGGTATAGTAGCCGCTAGAGGGCGCTAACAATGTAATAATAGTAACCGTTTAATAGTAACGCAGTTAGTTTTAGGTGTAGAGATTAGGTTTAAGGGTAGAGATTACGTCGGTGGTAGACATTGGGTGTATGGGTACAGGGTAGATTTAGGGGTTAGGAGGCTAGCAGGTACCTACTGGCCCATTTCTATGGGATGATTTTGCTTGATAACGTCCCATTGAATCGATTGATTCTGATCAGACAGACTGGTAAGGAGGTCCACTTCTGATCTCTCTCTATCTCTGTGTGTGTGTGTGTGTGTGTGTGTGTGTGTGTGTGTGTGTGTGTGTGTGTGTGTGTTATCGTTATGGATACATGTTGTAGTGCATTAGACCACAATTAAAAAAACAATGCATTGATTAACTGGAATGTGTTGTAAAGTAATGACCGGACACCGATACTCGGTATTGGAATTAAAATAAGCAGCGTCATCGTTCTATTGTAAGCAGGGTCGTTTTGTGGTTCATTATTCAGTGCGGTGTCAACGCTCGCAGATTAACGAAACGAGATTTCGTGGTTTTAATTAAGATCCTCCGTCCAGCTCGATTTACAGCATAGAACCTTTTAACAAAATCAAATCAAGTCGGCAGGTCTTTAAAAAAAAAACACACACACACATCAATCCAAACGGGACAGGCTCGCTCCTGCATTTCACTAGAAGCGATTATCACGAGGAAATCATCTTCTGCCCGGCCGTAAGAGAAAGAGAAAGGGGGTCGAGTGGATCGATTCACAGATAATATACCACGCAGCCGTGTGCAGTTACTACAACACCAGCCCCCTCGTGGCTTCTGTAGTTTTGATTCGTGGTGCGTGTGAAATCAAAACACTGGAACTGGGAATCTTGAAGAAACTCGTCAAAATAT
>NW_026708051.1:92500-95000 GCF_902713425.1 Acipenser ruthenus
TTCTTTTTCAAGGATGAAGCTGGATTGGAACTACAGTTTGCCTTCTAAGAACAAAGGAACCCAAGTTGGTTGAATCAGCAACAGAAAGTGAGACAGGCATACTGAGGGACAGCAAATGATGGATTTCTACCAACACAACAGCCAACCCCAGAACCCCCACCACCATCAAATCAACTCCTCCGCGGGGACCCCCTGGCAAAGGAACCAGTCTTCAGCCTTCTCCCCCAACTCCTCGGCGCCCCCTGCTGAAGACATGATAGTCACTGCGGTCATCGGAACGCTCCTGTCTCTGATGTGTGCCATCGGGCTGGCAGGTAACCTCTACACCCTGGCGGTGGTACGCAGAGGGCATGGGAGGTCCTCCTCTTCTCTGTATGTCCATGTTCTGAACCTGGCTTTGGCTGACCTGCTTTATCTCTGCACCGCCCCGTTTATCGTCTATGACAGCTTCGCTCCGGACTGGGTGTTCGGGGAGGCCGGCTGCAGAGTCCTGTTGACTCTGGATCTCCTCACCATGCACTCCAGCATTTTCATCTTGACCATCATGAGCTCTGAAAGGTACGCGGCCATCGCCAGGCCCCTGGCCGCAGCCGGGAGGTCCAGGGGCTATCGGAAAGTGGTGGCCCCTTTAGTCTGGGTCCTGTCCCTGGGTCTGAC
The DNA here is from genome assembly GCF_902713425.1 of Acipenser ruthenus. Lineage (NCBI taxonomy): Eukaryota > Metazoa > Chordata > Actinopteri > Acipenseriformes > Acipenseridae > Acipenser > Acipenser ruthenus. The sequence goes on from NW_026708051.1 coordinate 93,158, forward strand.
CTCTCCCATGATGGCCATGGTGCATCTGGAGGAGCGGCTCATGGAGGACGGGAGTCTGAGGAGGCTGTGCTCCCCCACGTGGAGCGAGGAGGATTATAAAATTTACCTCACTGTGCTTTTCACCACCAGCATCCTGGCTCCGGGGGTCATCATCGGGTTCCTGTACGGCGGCTTGGCTCGAATCTACTGGAGATCCCAGACCAAAGGGAATGTGGGTCAGGGGCAGTCGCGGCCTCCCAAACACAAGGTCCTGTACATGATCTTCGCCATCGTGCTGGCCTTCTGGGCATGTTTCTTACCCTTTTGGGTCTGGCAGCTGCTGCCTCTGTACCGGCCGGAGGCCCTGCGTTTTTTACCCGTGCGAACAGAGATTTACATCAATCACCTGGTGACCTGCCTGACCTACGGGAACTCCTGCGTGAACCCTTTCCTGTACACGTTACTGACCAAGAACTACAAGGAGTACCGCAAGGGCAATGCCGGGAGTCACCACAAGGGGGCAGTGGTGGTCATGCTGGCTTCTTATCCCTGCAAGAGGGGGACTGGGCTTAGCGAGGCAGGGGTCGGGGAGGCTGGGAGGGCCGGAAGTGGGAAGATTTTGGCCCCCAGCTCCGCGACTGCAATGGAAACTGTTATCCGCTCATCTGGTCACCTGCAGGGGGCGGTATAGGACAGGGGTGAACCTGAAGAGCCGCAGGGTCTTCTGGTTTTTGTTTGTAATTGACCAGTGTGCTTTATTTGAGTTCACAGCTACTCTGGGAAGAATTACCTACCATGAATAGTCAAGCTATTCCAAGGCATATTTTAAGGTGGGGGTGGGGGGGGGGGGGGGAGTAATTTAGCTTGTATTTTAATTTGTTCTGTATATTTTTTACATTTTATAAACATATTTAAATATTGTAGATAGAAACTGGCATATAAATAAATTATCTATAAGATATGAATGGCTGAGTAAATTTGACAAAATACGTTGGGAGGAAAAAACGTGTTGATAAATAATTTGGTAGTTTTTTTTTTTGTCTGTGCTGTATATTATACAGATTTTTTTAATGCATGCTGGAGCACTAGCTTACTGTTCTGCCCAAGAGACTTTTACATTGTGCATAGCACCCCCTGGTGAATTATACGGCAATAGCCAGTAAGATAAAACTTCTGGTAAATGCTAGCAAGTCTTCAGAAAGGTTTCATTTGATGGTTTGTGTGCATTTTTTTTACGATATACGATACACTGTAAATTCTGTATATTAAATATATGACTTTATTAATTGAAATGCATGTTTTTTTTGTTGTTTTTTTTAAAGATGGGTAGCTTTCTGAGAGGTGATTAAGAATATTGTGTTCAGCTCTGGTCACCTCGTTACAAAAAGAATATTGCTGCTCTAGAAAGAGTGCAAAGAAGAGCAACCAGAATAATCCCGGGTTTAAAAGGCATGTCGTATGCAGACAGGCTAAAAGAATTGAATCTATTCAGTCTTGAACAAAGAAGACTACGTGGCGATATGATTCAAACATTCAAAATCCTAAAAGGTATAGACAATGTCAACCCTGGGGACTTCTTTGACTTGAAAAAAGAAAAAAGGACCAGGGGTCATAAATGGAGATTAGATAAAGGGGCATTCAAAACAGAAAATAGGAGGCACTTTTTTACACAGAGAATTGTGAGAGTCTGGAACCAACTCCCCAGTCATGTTGTTGAAGCTGACACCCTGGGATCCTTCAAGAAGCTGCTTGATGAGATTCTGGGATCAATAAGCTACTAACAACCAAACGAGCAAGATGGGCTGAATGGGGCCTTCTCTCGTTTGGAAACTGTCTTGTGTTCTTATGTTCTTATGTTCTTTTA
>NW_026708051.1:100000-178503 GCF_902713425.1 Acipenser ruthenus
TCGACGGCTCTGGGGTTCGGGGTCACCAGCTCCAGCTCCAGCTCGCTGTGATCCATCAAAGCCACCTCGTTCTCGTAACAGAACGACGCGCGCGAGGTCTGGATGTATTTCTGCTCGGCCAGGTCCTTTGCACTGCAGCTGGGGATGCTGGGAACTTTATATGTGCGGTGGAAATAGGAGTAATCCACCTGCAAGCACACAGTACAGACAATTCAATACAATCAAAATACAATACAGACAATACAATACAATCAAAATACAATACAGACACAATACAGACAATACAATACAATCAAACTACAATACAGACACAATACACACACACACACACAATTCAGACAATACAATACACAATACAGACACAATACAATACAGACTATGTACTTAATGTGGAAATCGTTTTGCATGATATAATTGTGACTCTAACCCTAACCCTTCCCTTTTCTGATACAATTGTGTACTTAACAACACTGTGCAAAAATATTTTACATGTGCCTAAAAATAAACATGCATTACCTAGAATTTTATGATTGAGACATTATATATATCATCATCATTTACATCTTTTATTTAGATCTTTTTTTTCCATTTCTGTCAGTTTTGCTTTTAAGTATATGGGAAAACTCCAAAGTGTTGGGTATGTAATTCAATATGTTAACAAGGGAACATTATTCAGCAGCTTTCATTGGACTCTATGAAGCTGAGGGAGTTCATTCTATATAGAGGGGGTGGAATTCAATATGTTAACAAGGGAACATTATTCAGCAGCTTTCATTGGACTCTATGAAGCTGAGGGAGTTCATTCTATATAGAGGGGGTGGAATTCAATATGTTAACAAGGGAACATTATTCAGCAGCTTTCACTGGACTCTATGAAGCTGAGGGAGTTCATTCTATATAGAGGGTGTGGAATTCAATATGTTAACAAGGGAACATTATTCAGCAGCTTTCATTGGACTTCATGAAGCAAAATGAGTTCATTCTATAGGGCGATGCAAAACCTTTGTACAGACACACGCTCACAGACTCGCGTGCTCACAGGGTTTCTCAGCATACCTGGTAGTGGTTCTTCTTGTCAAAGAGCACGGGTTCGAAGCGGTGGCCCCACAGGATCTCGTGGCTGAGGTAGGAGCTGCGGCACTGCGTGGTCATGGCTGTGGCCTCCACCATGCCCTCCAGGATGACCACGACTTCGAAGTCGGCCTCTTGCTCCAGCTCCGCCTGGCTCAGCTCGTACAGCGGGCTGTCCTCGTCGATCTCGTGGACGATGGTCACAGGAGACACCAGGAAGATCCGGTCCGTGCCGTTGTCGAAGCCCACGTTCATGTCCTCGTGGTCCAAGGGAAGGTACTCTCCTTCTGGGGTCACGCGTGGCTGGAGAGGAGGCGGGGGTAAGGATGACAAACCCGTCGGTGTGATTCTTGTGTGTGATTTTGTTTTTCTTACACAGGGTGAAGTTATCTGTCCGAAAGCTGTGTTCTGTAAAACCTCCGCAATGCTGATCAAGTAAATTAAAATCCAATTAAAATCGATATTTGTTTTTGAGATAATTTACAGTTTTTTTTCTCTGATCTTTATTTTTCAGTTCAAGCAGAGAATGGGTGACCTTTATGCTTTAGATAAAACAAATAGACTTTTTATGCCATTGAGAAACAAACATTCACATTTTGTTTCGTGAAACCCCCTTTATTCATATTCAACATACAACAAAACCATGGTTACCAGCATTCTAATTGTTCAACATTCTATTCAATTATCTGTTCAGAGATACTAAGATATTTAATGAGCGAGTCGTCCGAGTGAAGTTATCCTGCAACAAACTCCCCATCCCCAGCTGTGCTGTGGGACCATTCTACTTGTGAGCAATTAAAGTATTTAGCATATTTGTTAAAAAGGAGACCATTATTATCTATTCGGAGATACCCGGGTATTTAGTAAGTAAGTAAGGGGTCTGAGTGAAGATTAAGCGGGCAACAACTTTCTGAGTAGTCTGAGTGGTTATCCAGCAGCAGACTCCCCATCCCCAGGGACGGACGCACGCCTTGATAAACGTGGGCAGGCAGCCCGCTCCACTCACCTTGAGCAGCTGCGCCCTCACGTGGGCTTCCACCAAGTGGCTGGTCCTCAGGTTCCCCACCCTCCACATCATGCACAGCTTGCCGTCCCGGAGCGCCACCACAGCGTTCTCAGAGAACACCAGCGTCTCGTTGCGTTTCTTGGGCTTGGCGATCTTCACCATGACGGCGCCGATGATGAAGGCGTCGATGATGCTTCCCACGATGCACTGCAGCACCACCGCCAGCACGGCCAGCGGGCAGGCCTCCGTCACGCTGCGGAAACCGTAGCCGATCGACGTCTGGGTCTCCAGGGAGAAGAGGAAGGCCGCTGTGAAGGTGGTGACCTGGAGGAAGCAGGGCTCGGGAGCACCCGGCGGGGCCGGCCGGGGGCCGAAGTCGCCGTGGCCCGAGGCGATGAGCCAGAAGGTGAAGCCGAACAGCAGCCAGGAGAGCAGGAAGGAAAGGGAGAACAGCACGAACATCCACCTCCAGCGGATATCCACGCAGGTGGTGAAGAGGTCAGTGAGGTAGCGCTGGCCGCGCTCGCTCACGTTCACGAAGGTGATGTTGCAGCGGCCGTCTTTTCGCACGAAGCGGTTCCGGGCTCGCTGCTGCCTCCGGTGGTCCGGTGAGGAACCGCTGGGGCTGCAGTCCCCGTTTCCCTGGGAGAAGGCTTTTCCGTTGCGCGAGGGCAGGCTGGCGTGCGTGCAGGCTCCGCCCTCTCCCGCCTCGCCGGAACTCTGGGCGAGTTTCATCACTTCCTCTTCGTCGAGGGGCGTGTCCACCACGACACTGAAACGCCGCTTCACTCTGGCGGCTGCCATTGCGGGCAGTTTGGTTCGGCCGCTTATTGACGTGATTTTGATGCGTTATCCAAGATTCTGTGCTTTTTAAATGAACTTTAACCCCACAGTAGGGGAGACGCTAATGGAGGGATGAGTCTTGATGGCTGAACTGGCCTGTTTCTCGTTCCCAAACTTTTCTTATGTTCGTGTGTTGTGAAAAGTCACAGATCTTTTTTTATTTTTTTTTCCAAGGCTTATGTCTCTATTGGCGGCTCAGGGAGACCGAACGGTCGCCGCCCCCTTTATGTGATTCTTTCCTGTTTATAGTTCATTCCTGAAATATTTGTTTTTGGTATTCTGTTTCCATGGCAATTTCTGCCCTAGTTAAAGTAAAAAAAAAAAAAAAAAACGGTCTTATTCCCTATGTGCAAGTTACCTATTTAAACACTCTCTGGTTACTTTTCCGCATATAATTACCTTTCAGTCTTTTTTGAGGAGTGAAACACATTTTGTTCTCGTGAACTTGTTGCACTTTAACAGGGAAGACAACTTAGATTTATTATCCAAACACAGTCTTTAAAAAAAACTAAATAATTGTGCGTTCGATAAAGCAATCCTTTTTGATCTGCTTGGCTTAGCGATTCCAGTCCTCTGTTTTAAAAACAGCTGTTTAGCCTGAACAGTGTCTGATAAAACAGTTTAGTCACTCTGGTTGACAAAGAAAGAAAACAAAACTCATCGCTTCCATTGGTCTGCAATTCCGTTTTCAAAGCCTTGGTGATTGAGATTTGATGTCCTGCTTTGGTTTTCGAGAAAGGTTTGGGACACAATCTGGCCGATGAACCCTGGTTTTTAAAATCCAGGGTATATCTCACCCTGAAAGAGAGGAAAAGAAAGAAAATGATAACTGTTAGAGAGAAGACACCTGGGCAATAGTCACATCGTTTATAGTGAACAATGTATTTCTCTCACGGATGTCCCGATTTCCGTGAAATGTACCCACTGTGTAAAATGTAGTTCCTGTTAAAATTCCCATTTCTGAAATATCACTTAAAAATAAACACAGCAAACGTTTGCCTGATTGAGGCGCTGCCTGTCACGCTGCATTCAGGAACCTGGCAGCCGGTTTAGTTTGCTTCCTCCAGTAAATGATTGAACACACGACTGCACAGAGCTGTGCGCTTTCTTTAAAATGTCTTCAATGAAAAAAAAGACACTGGCTGCAACAACGATGGGAAATCTATTTCGGCTAAAGATCGCTCTGTCCAGTACAAGAAGGGGATGTTTCATGTGTTAAAACATTTGTATTTTTTACATTTATTTATGTTTTAACTTTGATCATTCACAGATGGTGAAAATCTTCAAAAGGTTGACATAAAAACGAACTATTCTAAAATTCAGCATATTTGTAAAGTAGCATTTAAAATATTTAGCAACATTTGTTGTATGACGTGATGTATTATTTAATCTCAAATTACCTATTGTTGGACCGTGAAATAAGCTTTTTTTTTTACTGTGAAGGTAACCCAGCCTTATTTATAGTGGTTCTGGAGAAATACAATCCAGTCACAGTAAGCATTGCGTGAAGGATGTACAAATTAGGGAGCGACCCTTTCCCATCACAAGACCTGCTAAAAAAAGGTGTCAAGTGGTTAGTTCACAAGTTTGAAATATTCCAGGAGTCTGTTCGGGACTTTCTGAAGTGGTTTGTATGTGTGTGTGTTGGTTATAAATAGCAAGGAATTTAATTGTCTCGAGATATCAAAAGTTGTGTGATGTCAGACCTGGACATGAGGATATGGAAGCGGGTTTGAATTCCACACACAGCTATAGATACGGTTCGAGACGAAAGTGTTGCATCATCACCCTATAGAATGAACTCATTGTGCTTCAAAAAGTCCAGTGAGACCTGCTGAATAATGTTGCGTTAACATATTGAATTACACACCAGTGCTTTGTAGTTCTAGTTCTAGGTGATGCAAAACTTTTGGCCATAGCTGTACATATATGCATGTGTGTATGTATGTGTGTATGTATGTATGTGTGTATGTGTGTTCTGTAGATGGTAGATTGATTGATAGACAGCTTGGACACACACACATACAGTGTGCTCTTATATAAAGAGGAAAGCTGATTAGAAGTAATACTCTCTAAACACACAAAGATTTTAGAAATAACATTTTCCATTTCAATTTAACCACCCTCCCTCCCCTCGTCACACTCCTCTTCTCTGTGTTTCTCTCCTCTCTCTCCCTGTCTATCTCTCCCTCTGACTTTAGTCCATGATTATGTTTCCATATTAAGATATTATGAAGGAGGATTAAGGATTTCCAGATGTACATATGATCTCAATGTCATTTGTAATCTCTAGATAAACCTCAAACTCTCTCTCTCTCTCTCTCTCTCTCTCTCTCTCTCTCCCCCCCCCCCCCCCCCCCGAGTCATGGAGTCTGAACTGCCCCCTGCCTCCCTCACCCCCATAAGAGAAAGGGGGCTCCCTCCAGTCCAGGGCAGGCTGAGGCACTGCGACTGAACTGCTCCCTCACACACGCACTCAAACACCACACTGGCTGAATACTAAATTATTTATTGCACAGTAACTTTGAAGTTTTTTTTTCTCTTTTGAATATTTGATAAACAGTTGCATGAAACATTCTGCGCGGTAGCTGTTGTGGAGACGTGATTCAGAAGAATCGGGCATAAGTTTGGCTTTATGAAGCAACATTGGTCGCTCAATCGCAGAGAGAAAGCAATTGATCAGGTATTGACCACATGACTTTCTGGGTCATTCGCTTTCAATCAACACAGTTAGCAGAGATACTGTGTCATACAAATAATAATACACTGTGAAAACCAGGCTGTGTTTGTATTTCTGAAATAATAAAAGCATATTTAAAAGCTGTGCAAGTGTTTTTGACATATCGTGTACAGCATTGTGCAGATGTATCGGCACGCCTCAGGATGTGTCATTGATATCCTTTATATACCCGCCTGCATGAAAACACCTCAGGACTTTTGCCCATCTTGACAATTTTCCATGATGTTCAGTTCCCGTGGTTTGATTTCACACACACAGCAAATCAAAACTACAGAAGCAATGGGGTGTTCTCATACATTTGCACAAGGCTGTATCTACCACATGCTGTTTGTTTGAAGAATTCGATTTGATGGTGGATTTCCAATAGCGGCTGTCCCAAGTTGAGGTTCTTAAACGGAGGCCCGTTGGAACACTACATTGACCTTTGCCCTCCCCTGGAGTTGTCTGGGAAATAGTTACCTTGTCGTTTGCTCTACAGCAACCCCTACTGGTCAGACACCAGTATGGCTTGGGTAACATTTTCTGATTTAGTTTGGGGAATGAAAAGATAAGTTTGGGTTTGCCTTTTGCATTTCAAATTGGGAAGAACAACTGTGTCAAAATAATTGATCCAAATATAAAAAAGAAATAGAATCAAACTCGATTTTGCTTTCTAGAAAATGAGTTTTACTGTGTGTGAAATGTGTTGAAGTACAGCGAAACACGGTAAATCATAGGGACGCATTGTAAAGCACAGAGAGGTGTGGTAAAGCATAGGGAAGCATTGTAAAGCACAGAGAGGTCTGGTAAAGCACAGGGAAGCATTGTAAAGCACAGAGAGGTCTGGTAAAGCATAGGGAAGCATTGTAAAGCACAGAGAGGTCTGGTAAAGCACAGGGAAGCATTGTAAAGCACAGAGAGGTCTGGTAAAGCATAGAGAAGCATTGTAAAGCACAGAGAGGTGAGGTAAAGCATATATATATATATATATATATATATATATATATATATATATATATATAAATAATAATAATAACAGTCAAGTAAAGAGGGATTTCTTACCTCACGCTGTCAGATGATTAGTTATCATGTTTGTATCCCAAACAAATATCTCTCTCTCTCCACTCTCACCCCTTTCTCTCTTATGTTCTGCGTTGGTTAACTGTTAGAACTATTTCTCTCTCTCTCTCTCTCTCTCTGTTGAAGTCATTTGATCAGCTTTGCGGTAAGTACAGCAGAGTCGATGCTCTGGGTCGCTTTGTCTCTCTCTCTCTCTCTCTCTCCTCTCTCTCTCTCTCTCTCTCTCTCTCTCTCTCTCCTTCTCTCTCTATATATAAATAAATAAATACATAAATGTTTACTTTGGCCCTGAGGCATAACAACAACAGATTTCTATAGCACCTTTCATCACGAGGATACCAACCCCCCAACACACACAGAATAATCAAAACAGAAATTTAAAAGAGATCAAAATACATGGTTTTAATTGTTAAAGAAAGAAGCTAGCTTATAGAAATAAAACAATCAAGAGTCTAAAACAAACATTTTGCTCTCTACTTTGGGGGGTTTGATCTGAATGTGTGTTCATTTTCCTCTGGGTTAGGATCACTGGTGCGGTCCTAAATCTGAAGCTACCCGAACGACACTAAAATATAGATTTTCTTTAAGAAGAATTGTTATACCCCATCCCATTACGTTTGTATAGTGAAGTTCTAGTGACATAATTACTAGAAGCTGTGTTACTAGAAACGTCTCAATGGATGCTATAGGTTCAGTATAGCATCACTCCTGTCTCTGTCTCTCTCTCTCTCTCTCTCTCTCTCTCTCGCTCTCTCGCTCACTCCATCCCTCTATCAGATATAATCCCCTCCCACCCCTCTCTGACCAGGCTGACACCTGGTGATGTCACTTCCCAGCCTGGCCAATCACCCTCGATATGCAAATGAGAGAGAAAAGAGGCGTCTGTTAGTTGACTCAGTTTGAGACGGAGCGTAGTAACTGCGCACGGCGTTGCCATTAACGCAAAAATATCTCTCATTCATTGCTCAAACGTGTATCTTACAGTAATTCTCTCTCCTCTCTCTCTCTGCCCTCAGAGAAGTTTCCACGAATCAATCAATCAGGCTTCTGGGTTTGGCTTCAGCTATAGAGATCCCCACACGGGCACGGCATTGTATTATACTCCTATACCAAACATTATATGGGAGTCTCTGGAACGCAACACGCAGTGCAGATGGGGGTTCTGTTGGGGCTTTTAAACGTCACAACTACAGCCCCGAGCACGTTTATTTAGAACGTTCCATTGCTTCTGTAGTTTGGATATCAATGACACACCCTGGAGTGACGTCATTGTTCTACGATGTCTCTATTAACCGACAGACCTCCGGGCCGGCGTGTGTCATTTACACAGGCGGCTGAACGGCGCTGATGGAAACCGATCAATGTGCGTTTTGTTATTCAGCTGCATCTTAGCAGGACAGGATGGATTCGGAGGCAGATTTTTTCTTTATTTTGTATTTTTTTTTTAAAAAAGAGAAAAGAAAAGACTGCGTTTCGGAATTCAGTTTCGCTTTATATTAGTTTTCTAAATTTCTTAATTCATCTCTTTAAAAAAAAAACACAGCCCCTCTTGTATTGAACACAATTAATTCAATAGGAAATATTATCGGTGCCTTGGCTGCCACCTGCCGGTTTCAATTAGAATTGCACATGTGCATAGGAATAGTAATATATCCTCTACTAAAATGTCTGCCAGTGTACACTTTCCTCTACCAAGATGGCGGCCCGTCCCCGACAGTTTTCCTCCCGCAAAATAGACGCTTTCTTTACCAAAATGTCTTCCTTTGCGCGTCGCCGCCCAACTAGAACGCCAATCTGATTTGGTTTAGCAAGGTGGCCGACGCCTGGCTTCACTCCACTTTCCTGTGAGGATTTCAAAGGGATGGGCGTATCCCCGCATTCCCGTTTTCCCTTTGTTTGCAAGAGTGTCCACGACGGGGCGTTGAATAAAGTTTTAAAGCGGTTGAATCCGCAGTGACTCGGGAAAGAGAACAGCGATGGAGGATCTGGATTTTAGTAAGTCTATTCTTGGTGTTATTTTTAACATTATTGCATTAATACGCGTGCCCTGAATTCTCATGTTGTCAGCAGCCCTTATAATAACGCATACCCCGCATTCCAGTACCTCGTTTGTAAACTACAGGCGTTATTCATGTTAATGATAATGCTACTGTACGTCAACGCAATGCTGGATCGGGTTTTCCTTATTGGCGTAATGTAAGGAAATCAGAACGTTTTTAATAATTCATTTAGCTCTTGTTGACAATAGACTGCGTTATTATCATAGCTACTAATCAAAACCCGAGCCTCAATACTCGATCAATTACTGGTGTCGGTGCATTTCAAGATGCGGCACTGCTGTATTATACTGTGTTATTGTATAGCGAGCGATGATGTGGAGATCAATGTGTCCATTCTATTGTGTAGTAATAATAATAATAATAATAATAATAATAATAATAATAATAATAGCCTATTGTTTTTTTAATGATGCTTGAAATGAAGTTAAGGTGACTGACAGCTCGCTCTCATTGATTGTGTAATATGTCCTGTACTCATGTCATCGTGTACATTGTATTGACGTTGTTGTAATAATAATAATAATAATAATAATAATAATAATAATAATATGCATGTTATTTTGTCTGTAAATCTGTAATTTGTAAATGAGAATGCTGATCACGTCAATGTAAATAAAACACCAGTTTTCGATTATTCGCTGTAAAGAAATTTGGTTAATAATAATAATAATAATAATAATAATAATAATAGTTAGTATAATTATCATGGTTATTGTTGTAGTTATTTAAATGTGGCAGATTATTAACGTTTATAGGCGAGTTCAGTTTACATGTTAGTGTAACAGTTAGGTTAATAATAATAATAATAATAATAATAATAATAATAATAATAATAATGTTCTTTCAAAGTTAACGTTTGTCAAACATTTGTGTTCATGGTTTTGTTTTCTCAGTAGTCTAAACATATGTTTAGTGCTGTAGGTGCTATAGAAACCGTTTAAAATAATACAGAGGTATTTACTACACATTACAGGCAGGTTTCGTTTTCATGTCATTATTGAGTTACAGTTTGATCCATTCCTGGTTTTACTATGAGTTTAATAAGGCACACCTGAGCTTGTTACCTGTACACACTGTGGCTGATTAAGCTGTCTCTGTCTCCCTCCGTGTCTGTCTCTCTGTCTGTCTGTGTGTGTGTCTCTCTCCCTGTCTGTCTGTCTGTCTCTCCCTGTCTCTGTGTCTCTCAGTCCCGGGGGATCTCAGCTCGGAGGAGCGCCTGGAGCTTGAAGAGATTCGACGCAGGAAAGGTGTTCTGCTGCTGGAGATCCAGAGACTTAAAGATGAGCTGAGAGAGGCCATGATGGAAGTGGAGGGACTGGAGAGCAACACAGAGGGGAGGTGAGAGGAGAGGAGAGGAGAGGAGAGGAGAGGGGGGAGAGGAGAGGAGAGGGGGGGGAGGGACTGGAGAGAGAGAGAGAGAGAGAGAGAGAGAGAGAGAGAGAGAGAGAGAGAGAGAGAGAGAGAGAGAGAGAGAGAGAGAGAGAGAGAGAGAGAGAGAGAGAGAGAGATCGATCGGGAGTTTTAACAGTTTTTTTTTCTCAGCAAAACGTTACAGAAAAGCCGTCATGTGGCCATGGGTCGAAAAAAGTTCAACATGGATCCCAAAAAGGTGACTATTATTATTATTATTATTATTATTATTATTATTATTATTATTATTAGGGGAAGTTGCTCATTCCAACTTTGATCAATGAATCAATGATGATGTGTTCAAATTGATTAAGAAAAATAATTGGGTCTAAAAGGTGTGTGTGTGTGTGTGTGTCTGTGTGTCTGCAGGATATTGAGCTCTGTGTGTGTGTCTGTGTGTGTGTCTGTGTGTCTGCAGGGTATTCAGCTCTGTGTGTGTGTGTGTGTGTCTGCAGGGTATTCAGCTCTGTCTGTGTGTGTGTGTGTCTGCAGGGTATTCAGCTCTCTGTGTGTTTAACCTGTCTCTGTGTGTGTGTGTGTCTGTGTGTCTGCAGGGTATTCAGCTCTCTGTGTGTTTAACCTGTCTCTGTTTGTGTGTGTCTGTGTGTCTGCAGGGTATTCAGCTCTCTGTGTGTTTAACCTGTCTCTGTGTGTGTGTGTGTGTGTCTACAGGGTATTCAGCTCTCTGTGTGTTTAACCTGTCTCTGTGTGTGTGTGTGTCTGCAGGGTATTCAGCTCTCTGTGTGTTTAACCTGTCTCTGTGTGTGTGTGTGTCTGCAGGGTATTCAGCTCTCTGTGTGTTTAACCTGTCTCTGTGTGTGTGTGTGTCTACAGGGTATTCAGCTCTCTGTGTGTTTAACCTGTCTCTGTGTGTGTGTGTGTCTACAGGGTATTCAGCTCTCTGTGTATTTAACCTGTCTCTGTGTGTGTGTGTGTGTCTGCAGGGTATTCAGCTCTCTGTGTGTTTAACCTGTCTCTGTGTGTGTGTGTGTCTGCAGGGTATTCAGCTCTGTGTGTGTGTGTGTGTGTGTGTGTGTGTCTGCAGGGTATTCAGCTCTCTGTGTATTTAACCTGTCTCTGTGTGTGTGTGTGTCTGCAGGGTATTCAGCTCTCTGTGTGTCTGTGTGTCTGTGTGTGTGTGTGTCTGCAGGGTATTCAGCTCTCTGTGTGTTTAACCTGTCTCTGTGTGTGTGTGTGTCTGCAGGGTATTCAGCTCTGTGTGTGTGTGTGTGTGTGTGTGTCTGCAGGGTATTCAGCTCTCTCTGTGTGTGTGTCTGCAGGGTATTCAGCTCTCTGTGTATTTAACCTGTCTCTGTGTGTCTGTGTGTCTACAGGGTATTCAGCTCTCTGTGTGTTTAACCTGTCTCTGTGTGTGTGTGTGTCTGCAGGGTATTCAGCTCTCTGTGTATTTAACCTGTCTCTGTGTGTGTGTGTGTGTGTGTGTCTGCAGGGTATTCAGTTCCTGGTTGAAAACGAGTTGCTGTGCCACACAGCTGAAGAAATCGCTCAGTTCCTGTACAAAGGGGAGGGGCTCAACAAGACTGCGATCGGGGATTATCTCGGTGAAAGGTACCCTGACCGTCTTCCGTATAGCTGGGCTGGGAACAGCAGAGAGAATCCCCATTGCATAGCAGTGTGATCCAGTCCTGGTTTCACTATGAGTTTAATAAGACACCCCTGAGTGTGATCCAGTCCAGGTTTCACTATGAGTTTAATAAGACACACCTGAGTGTGATCCAGTCCTGGTGTCACTATGAGTTTAATAAGACACACCTGAGTTTGATCCAGTCCAGGTTTCACTATGAGTTTAATAAGACACACCTGAGTGTGATCCAGTCCTGGTGTCACTATGAGTTTAATAAGACACACCTGAGTGTGATCCAGTCCTGGTTTCACTATGAGTTTAATAAGACACACCTGAGTGTGATCCAGTCCTGGTTTCACTATGAGTTTAATAAGACACACCTGAGTGTGATCCAGTCCAGGTTTCACTTTGAGTTTAATAAGAAGTGATTGATACCAGGAGGTTCAAATCCCAGCTCAGCCACTGACTCCCTGTGTGTGTGCGTGACCCTGAGCAAGTCACTGAACCTCCTTGTGCTCCGTCCTTCAGGATGAGACATCAAACAAACGAGCTCCTATTGGAAGTGACTCTGCAGCAGCAGCAGCAGTTGTTGATGATGCAGAGTTCACCCCCCCTAGTCTCTGGAAGTCGCTTTGGACAAAAGCGTCTGCTAAATGACTCATTTAATGCTACTACTACTACTAATAATAATAATGTCTCGTTCTTTTGCTCAGGGACGACTTCAATATCCGAGTCCTCCATGCGTTTGTGGATCTCCACGAGTTCACAGACCTCAATCTGGTGCAAGCGCTCAGGTGAGCAAGCTGTCTGTGTGTCGGTGTGTCGTGTTGATGTGCTGTCATCTCTGGGTGTGTACACACAGCCGTGTGCAAACGTGTCACGAATCCCATCGCTTCTGTCAAAACCACTGGAACTGAAAATCTGGAAGAAAATTATCAGGCATATTGGCGATTTTGTTTGATTTAATGACTTTAATAGGCCGCACGTGCAATTAATTTCAAACAGCGAGAGAAAAGGAACACGGAGCCACACGCGGTCAAACGCAGGAGGCTTTTTAGAAGTTGTTTAAGACACCTGATTAAAGCACAAAGTGGTCTAACATTTTCACACTGTTGTTTCTATATCCCTGATTACTGAGCGGAGATTGAAATTCTCACACCCTGAGGTGTTTTCATGCAGGTAGGGTATATAAAGGATATCAATGACACATCTGGAGGTGTTCTGATACATTTGCACACGGCTGTATTATTGTTTCCCAGCGGTGTGTAATTTTACTGCTAGTTGTTTGCTGCCACCTTGTGGTTGTCACGGGTAAAAAAAAAAAAAAAATTTTATAAAAGTTCTGTACCTCGTAAGACTAGATCTCCCGATTGCATACCTGAGCGCTGTTGTGGTCTGATGAAGAAACCAAGCAAACTGTTTGAACAGTGTGTGTGTGTGTTAGCAGGGTAACCGGTCCTGAGAACGTACACAGATTAACACAGGGGTCTCTTCTGTAGTTATTCACTGCACTCAGATCTGCTCGGTATGTTGCTGTGATATTACTGTGAGATCGCACGCCCTGAGCGTTTGCCTTGTTTTTAATGAGGCATGCTTCTGAAAGCTTTGGCACAGCGACGGGTTCTTTATCGAATTTGTGTTTGATCGCCGTGACAACCTGGTTTATTTTGTCAGCTTTCCATTAACTCATGAGGTCCTCGTTCGAGGGACAGGCTGTGACATTTTAAACTGGTCTCCTCTCCCTGTTATTTTTCATTTTCTCTTTAACTGTGTTGTTATGGTAACTCGCTCTCATTTTGTTAACCAGCAAAAGTCAAGTCTGAACTGAACTGTTATTAATTCTGCAAACGCTGCCCAGCCCTTCAGAGGCATTGACGACACCTCGATATAAAATAACAAAACTGAAGCCTAAAATGGATCTCTGTGTTTTTCACAGCCGGTGTGAAATTTCACTGCTCTGATTTACAGGAGCACCGCGTCTAACTGGACTGTCCTCAAAACAGGACGCGGCGCTCTGTACCCAAAACGAAGGATTTAAAAAGAATAGCAGAGAAATACTGATTTTAGAATGTATCAAAATGACGTGAAAAAATAATAAAGACAGCTTCTGTTGTGATTTTTTTTTTTTTTTTTAAGAAGAAAATGAATCTGGTGCTTCATGGGTTAAATCATGGGTTTTAATCCTGTCTTCAAGTATACTCAAAGGAGTTCATATTGTATTCTAGCAGTGTTATTATTATCTGCACTGGCTGTAAACCGCACTGTGTTTAAATATGAAGCTTGCATTGTAACCCTGCCCTGTGACTCCTGTGTGAGTCGCCTGGGATAAAGGCGTCTGTCAAATACTTTAATCGTAATAAGTAATAAATGTAAGCTGATTTGTTTCTGTGTTTCTTTCCCACATCAGACAGTTTCTCTGGAGTTTCCGGTTGCCCGGGGAGGCACAGAAAATCGACAGGATGATGGAAGCATTCGCTCAGCGATACTGTCACTGCAACCCCGGTGTCTTTCAGAGTACAGGTACTAAACACCCACCCCACTCACTATTTTGAAATGTCAGTGTTTTCCCCCTGACTAGCCCTGTTGCCCAGTTATGAGAGAATGCACGGGGGTTCTGATTGAGTGTTCTTCCTTCAGACACCTGCTATGTTCTGTCGTTCGCCATCATCATGCTGAACACCAGTCTGCACAACCCCAACGTGAGAGACAAGCCGGGGGTGGAGAGATTCATCTCCATGAACAGAGGAATCAACGAGGGAGGGGACCTGCCAGAGGAGCTGCTGAGGGTGAGGGGGTGAGGGGAGGTGAGAGAGAGGGAGGGATGGATGGATGGGTGGATGGATGTAGTACCATGATTTAGATTTTCTTTCAATTCTCTTTTTTTTCTTTGTCAGAATCTTTACGACAGCATCAAGAACGAGCCGTTCAAAATCCCCGAGGATGATGGGAATGACCTGACGCACACTTTCTTCAACCCTGACCGGGAGGGCTGGCTCCTCAAACTGGGTGAGAGAGAGAGCGAGAGAGAGCGAGAGAGAGAGAGAGATAGAGAGAGATAGAGAGAGATAGAGAGAGATACAGGGATACAGAGAGAGAGAAGATAGAGAGAGAGAGATACAGAGAGAGCGAGAGATACAGGGATACAGAGAGAGAGAAGATAGAGAGAGAGAGATACAGAGAGAGAGAGAGATACAGGGATACAGAGAGAGAGAAGATAGAGAGAGAGAGAGATACAGAGAGAGCGAGGAGAGAGATGAGAGAGCGAGAGATGAGCGAGAGAGAGAGAGAGAGTGAGAGAGAATCCACTGGAATGCTTTTGGACAAAGATTACATTCAAATTACACTTCGAATCAATTAAAGAAAAGGCAAACGCTTTGCATCACCCTCTATATAGAATGAACTCCCTCAGCTTCATAGAGTCCAATGAAAGCTGCTGAATAATGTTCCCTTGTTAACATATTGAATTCCAGCCCCTCTATATAGAATGAACTCCCTCAGCTTCATAGAGTCCAATGAAAGCTGCTGAATAATGTTCCCTTGTTAACATATTGAATTCCACCCCCTCTATATAGAATGAACTCCCTCAGCTTCATAGAGTCCAATGAAAGCTGCTGAATAATGTTCCCTTGTTAACATATTGAATTCCACACCAGCGCTTTGTAGTTTTCTATATAAGTAACAGAAAAAACTGACAAATTGAATCTAACATGAAATACTACTGGACTGCTATTATGGCTCCGGTATTGATTTTTTTTTATATCATTTTGTAATTTCATTGATTTACATGATGATGTTAATTAAAAAACCTACATTATGTTCATGTATTTTTTAAATGTTTTTTGATTCTGTCTCAATCCTTAAATTCTAGATGATGCTGAGCGTTTGCACATAGCTCTGTGCTCCTTAACAATAAACCCACAACACAAAGAGCTCAATCTTTTCTCTCTGCCAAGATCAACAGACCCAACCTTTCCTGCTGCGTCGCTGTTGCCTTGTTCTGTTAAAGTCTTCCGTTTGAACATTCAATGATTTGAAGTTTGCTGAGAGAAAGCATTTGCAGCAGTGAGGTACAGATTTGAGACGAGATGCTTGCGAGAAATTCTTTGGTTTCCAAAACGCGGCAGTCAGATCACTAACGATGAAGGCTGTAACAAAATATTTTAAAAATGTCCTTTTATACATTGAGAAGGGTTACATTTACTATCTTCAGTGTTTTCTGAAGTGGGGCACAGGAAATAAAAAATCCTGTTTATAAATTCTGTGTTTGTTTCACTGAGTTTCCTGTCGTAGTCTGTACGCTGTTTTTATATCAATAAATTCATTTCCAGGACTTTCGTCTGAAGGCTCTGAATACGTTTCAGATTTTCAGTTTGTCTCGATTGAATTAAATCCAGTTTAAAACGTTTTTTAAAGGTCAATACAGTTTCACGAAAACCAAACTGGGTTTCATATTTTGTTCTGAGGTTCAGTTGTGTATAAAAGTAACTAATTATGACGTCTTTGTAAGGGGTGGTTTGTCTGGTCCTGTGCTTTCACTGTGGTATACATTTCTGCATGATCTTGGCTAATGTGACTAATATTTCTCTTTCTCTCTCTTTCTCCCTCCCTTTCTTACCACTCTCTCTCCTCTCCTCTCCTCTCCCGCCTTACTCTCCCTCTCTCCTCTCTCTTCTACTGATTGCTCTTAAGGAGGTATGTATCTAAACTGCTTATTAATCTTCAGTGTTTGTCAAAGAATGTTTTGCATGTTGAAGGCTCTCAAAATACGTTTTAAAAAAAACTAATGAAAAAACAAACCCAATGCAGTAAGAACTGTCTAATCTGGACATCGTTTGAGAACGGAGAATTGTGCACGATTATACAGACTGCCAGTTTACAGGGGTTGGGGTTAGAGCTGGAGCTGGAGCTGGGGTTGGAGCTGGGGTGTACCCCTTTTATTTACTTTTTTTATATAAATCGATTGATTGATAGATAGTTACTTATCCAATCACGATGAAACTTTGTTATGGAAATAGCACGAGTTCACAGGGGGATCAGAATCTGGGTCTGTGTGGAGTCTCCTGTCCCTCACTCTGCCTGCCAGCATGCAGTTTTCCATTCAGTCGTGGTGATGCTTTCTGATCACTCTGAGTTTGTGCATTTGACAGCTGTGGCGATGTGGGTGTGTGTGTGACTTTTTCTGTTTGTTTGTGTCGACAGGGGGTCGCGTGAAAACGTGGAAAAGACGCTGGTTCATCCTGACAGACAATTGCCTCTACTACTTTGAGTACACCACGGTGAGAACACTTTCTTTCTTTTCCCAAGAGTGTTGCAGAGTGGAAACGTCTTGGTAATCACATGAAAGAAAATGCGTTGGTCATGTTAAAGCAGTTTGGAGGTGGCTGTGGCAGAAGCAGGGCTGCTGAGGTAACTTAGAATGATTGATGTGATAAAACGTGTGCAGGAATGTACGAGGAATAAAATACGGTATAGAGTGAAACACAGTGACCTTGTAAAGGAGAGTAGTTAGCGGTTGGTTGCACCTGATTGGAGCGACAGCTGAATGACTCGTTTCTGTTATAATTAGTAAGATAACAGAAACATACTAGTCATGTAGGAGCCTACTAGAGAATACATACCTTGTTCTGTTAGTCTTCCGTTTGAACATTCAGTGATTTGAAGGTTGCTGAGAGAAAGCATTTGCTGATTGATGAGGTACGGATTTGAGATGAGATGCGTACGAGGTCAGCAGTGTGGAGTAGTGGTCAGGGCTCTGGACTCTTGACTGGAGGGTCGTGGGTTCAATCCCCGGTGGAGGACACTGCTGCTGTATCCTTGAGCAAGGTACTT
Organism: Acipenser ruthenus; assembly: GCF_902713425.1. Classification (NCBI taxonomy): domain Eukaryota; kingdom Metazoa; phylum Chordata; class Actinopteri; order Acipenseriformes; family Acipenseridae; genus Acipenser; species Acipenser ruthenus. Next base: position 117,604 of record NW_026708051.1, read on the forward strand.
TACCTAGATTGCTCCAGTGAAAACCCAACTGTATAAATGGGTAATTGTATGTAAAAATATGACATCTTGTAACAGTTGTAAGTCGCTCCAGTCCCTCCAGGATCATTGTGAACCATCGATGAATCAGTCCGAGGGCTTCCTCCAGGGGTTTGGGTAATCTGATCAGTTGCCTATCCTGGTGTTTTTGTAATGAATAAATGGGTGAACGTTGTTCAGATGTGAAACACGATCTGGTCTCATCCTTCTAGCTTAACAAAGCAGTTTGTTCCATGTTTGCCTTCGTTCACAATCCTTCCGAGTGTTCTCCAGCATGTCAGTGGAATCCTTGTTTTGTTTTTTCAGGATAAGGAACCTCGAGGGATTATCCCGTTGGAGAATTTGAGTATCCGAGAAGTGGAAGATCCCAGGAAACCAGTGAGAATTCCATTCCTTTTTTTATAATGTATATAGTCAATGCAGTTTATCCCACATAGCATCTCCCAGTATGACAATGAGCAACTTGTATTGATCCATAGGGTGCTTAATACAACACGACACAAGACCCTTTTATTTTTATTCAGCCATGTGCTCGTTTATTAGAACACGCCTCGTTGCTTCTGTAGTGTTAGATTTTGTTGAGCGTATGAAATCAAAACCACCGGAACTGAAAATCTTGGTCAGTCAAATCGGAGATTGTCTGATTTTAATTGATGACTTGAATAAGCCACACGTGCAAATTCATTTCAAACAGCGAGAGAAAAGGAACATGGAGCCACACGCGGTCAAACGCAGGAGACTTTTTTAGAAGCTGTTTAAGATGCCTGATTTAAGCAAAAAACGGTCTAACATTTTCACACATGAGCGCCTGTTGATTCTATATCACTGATTACCGAGTGGAAATTGAGATTCTCACACCTGAGTTCCTGCAGGATATATGGAGTTGTTTGTTAATAAGCAGGTGCAGCTGATTGAGGGAGGTGGTTTCAGTTTTGAAGGCGTGTTTCTCCCTGTGTGTTTCAGAACTGCTTCGAGTTGTATATTCCTAATAACCGGGGTCAGCTGATCAAGGCGTGTAAGACGGAGGCGGACGGCCGGGTGGTGGAGGGCAATCACAACGTCTATCGGATCTCAGCCCCCACCCAGGAGGAGAAAGACGAGTGGATCAAAAACATCAAGTGAGCTTCTGTCTGTCTTCACGGCCGCTGGGTCTGCAGCTAAAGATTAGCATCATCACCCTGCAGAATGAAGTCCTTGTGCTTCGTAAAGTCGAACGCAACCTGCTGAATAACGTTGCGTTAACATCTCGAATTACATGCCACCGCTTTGTAGTTTTCCCCCATATATTTCATGGAAAACTGACACATTGAGAAATGTGTCATTTCGAAATCTAACAAGAAAAACTACTGTGCTACTGTTATGGTTTCTGGTGTGGGCGTTCATGTGAGATCACTTTGTAGTTTCTTTGTATACTTTAATTGGTTCAGTTAAATGATTTAGAACAGGGTTTTGAAGCAAAGACCAGGAGTGAAAGACGGCCTACTTTGCTATAATAGTGGATCGTTAACATTCCCTCTCTCTCTTTCCCTCCCTCTCTCCTCTCTCCTCTCTCTCCTCTCTCTCCTCTCTCCCTCCCTCCCTCCCTCTCTCTCCTCTCTCCCTCCCTCCCTCCCTCTCTCTCCTCCCTCCCTCCCTCCCTCTCTCTCCTCTCTCCCTCCCTCCCTCTCTCTCCTCTCTCCCTCCCTCCCTCTCTCTCCTCTCTCCCTCCCTCCCTCTCTCTCCTCCCTCCCTCCCTCCCTCTCTCTCCTCTCTCCCTCCCTCCCTCTCTCTCCTGGCAGGTCTGCAGTCAGTGTGGATCCTTTCTACGAGATGCTCGCCGCGAGGAAGAAACGCATTTCACTGAAGAAGAAGGAGGAGCAGGCGTGAGAGAGGAGAGGAACAAATAGACTTTTAAAACTCCTCCTTCGTTCCAAGCCCCGTTCTTTCACACCAAGTAGCAATCCTGGGGTACCCCCCCCATCATACATGTCGCTTTTCCACTGGGGCCTCCTTTTACAGTGACCACTATTATAAACCCTTCATCTTTAAGCCTGGAGATTCACAAGCAGTTTTTTATTGGCAATTCTAGTTGACGAGACAAAAAAAAAAAGAAATGGACAACCGAATTGCTGTTAAAAAAGCAGTGGTCTCTTCTGGCAACTCAATTGCCAGTTGACCATTGTCAGTTTGGGTTGCCAAGAAAAAAAATTGCTTGTGTGTCTCTGGCTTAGCAGCCTCTAGCTTCCCTTTATTTAAGGATTTATTTTTCAATCTTTCTGTCCTGATTTCTCTATGAACTTTATAGGGGGTAGCCCCCTTTTCTAAACTCCCTCTTCGATTCCAAAAATGAGAAACGCTCCTTTCAAAATAAATATAGACCCTCAGCCCCTCCACCTCCCTCGATCCCCTGCTTCAGAACCAACTTCCAAAGAAAGAAAGAAAGATCCTCAGATCCTAAGCTTGCAGTGTCCCACAATCAGTTCCAGTAACGACACACCAGAATAGAAATAGGGCTGAGGGCTGAGTTTAAATGTCTAGATCAGGGGTGTTCAGTCAATCCCAGGGCCATTCCACTCCCCTCCAGGAGGTTTAACAGATAATGAACTACTTAAGGGGCTGGATAGTTGGAGGCTGATTTATTTAATTGGTTCGGCTAAACAAATTAAGAACCGGGTTTTGGAACTGCAAATCTGCAATACGATTTTCCTGAAGTAATCTGAAACGATCCTTGAAGTTTAACTTTCTAAACCAATAAATAAAAACGCAGGGGGAGGTGTAGCCCGTAGGGGGGCGCTGTCTGCCGGTCGGCGCACCTCTGATTTAACTATGAAGCTGCATGACCTAGCATCGGAGCCCTGCATAAAGAGGTGACAGTTTGGTCTTATCCAGCACGGAGAACAATGTGGTGACCTTGAGCAAGGAATAAGCCTAGAGCTGCTTGCCTATTTTTATACCAAGAAGATCATTGCTGCTGAGCTTTAAGAGAGCGTCATTGGGGATTCAAGAATTCAACTTGGCCCTGACAGACCGTGATCAATGCTGCCAGCCACTTACAACATCCGGTCAAGAATGGATCTTGGCATTGAAGCAAATGGGGCAAAAAAAAAACCTTTGACTGTATCTTTCTGAATGATGGGAACCAGACAGACAGTAACCCCTGCAGTGTGGCGCCCAGTATGGGGCTGCTCTGTGGGAAGGAGATGGGGGTGTATCGCCTGGAACACAGAATGGAAGGACGCACTGGAGAGAGGGACCACATCAGGGTTTGGGGTCAATTCCTGGTTTTCAATTGCAGTAGCTTTTTTAAAACCGATTCTGACACATCGTTGATCAAAATTGCAAGTTGCGGTATTCTGTTAAAATGAGATTCCGCACAGGCAGTGGCAACAAATGACTCCAATCGAAGTTGCTGTTTGTTTGTTTGTTTGTTAGTCAATTAAATTTGGCTTCAAAGGAAAGCAGTTGAACGATCACAACAATTATTACGATGTTTCTAAAATATCAATTCCAGTTCCTTCGAAGGGGACTGGGATTGGGAATTGATTTTAAAATGGAATTGAAAAACAGGAATTGACCCCAAACCTGATTTTATTTATTTTATTATTAATATTTTTTGTGATGAATTGTCTCCATACCTCTAGTCCCCCTTTTCCCTTATGGGGTGAGCAGTTCCGTCTCCATGCCTCAAGCCTGCCCTGGACTGGAGGGAGCCCCCTTTCTCTTAGAGGGGTGAGGGATGGAGGGAGGGAGGGAGCAGTTCAGTCTCCGTGCCTCAAGCAAGCCCTGGACTGGAGGGAGCACCTTTTCTCTTAGGGGGGGGAGTGAGGGGAGGAGCAGTTCAGTGTCCATGCCTCAAGCCTGCCCTGGACTGGAGGGAGCCCCCTTTCTCTTAATTTAGTGTAGATTAATGATGATGTGCATTTGTTGCAATGGGTTTAAATGAAGGGGACCTGTATATTGCTGAGTTTTAGTTTGGTTTTAATGACTCCAAGGCAGCTTTTTTTTGTTGTTGTTGACATTAACATTCCTTTCAAACGACCTGCATCAGTTTTGACGAATGTTTTGCGAAGTGGATGTTGCATGTTTTTTTTTTTTTAAATAAATCTTTTCTAAATAGCGAATGAAATAATGTTCTCCTTGAAAGAAAGTATAGAAAGTGTAATGCTAAAATGACATTTCAATTAAGTGTATCGATTGTTTTATTTCACCATTTGTCGTATTTATAAATGGATCTGTACAGCCACACCCATGTCCCTGTCTTTTACTCTAAAATAACTCTGTTTTCTCGCTAATATAAAACGTCTATCTGTCTAGGTAACCTCTTTCTCCGTGTCTCTTATGGTGTAAGTCTACTCTCTTATTACACACAATAATAATTCCCCTTGCCCTTGTGTCTCTTGTGTGGAAGACGTTGGTCTTTCCTCTAAAATAAACATATCGGTTGTTTCTATCCAAATCTCCCACGGTATAAAGAAGTGAAAGAATGACTCAAGCAAAGGGACTTGGGGGATTTTTTTTGTGTGGTTAGCACCACTAAAACAATCTAAACGAAAAATAAATTAAAATAACCAAAATACGTACCTTTACAAACTTAAAAAGATATGTCATTTTAGCAGAAAATAAATTATCTAAATGATTGCAAATGTGTGCATGGATTCTTGCTCTGTGTGTGTGTGTGTGTGTGATTGTGCAGCATTTTAAACCCATTTTAAAACGACTGTTGTATGAAAATCTCCTGTGCCAAAATGTAGCAAAATAAATGACTGGTTTGATGCCAGTGAAATATACGAAAAATGACATTCAGAAGCATTTTTTTTTTTTGGTTTAAATTTAGATTCAAAGGAGCAGTTGGTATAACAGAACTGTGAACTTTTCTATTACAGTTTAATTAACGGCGGACTGGATTCCTTGAACTCTGTGCTCTGTGATCTTTTCAATAACGTGGTGATCTGGGGCTAGTGTGAGTTTCTAACACCGTATGTGCAAAAAAACACCCTTACTCTTATAGCAGGGTGAGTCACTCTCTCTCTCTCACACACACACACACACACACAATAGACACAACGTCCTGCAGTCTAATTGGCTTCTGTCCACTCTGTGCTGACATACGGGTGGTTTAGTCTCCTGAGTGTAATGAATCTCGTTAGCCCGGCAGTGCAAACAAATGACCTTCATGAGCAGAGATTGGCGGCGGGCCTCTGGTTCTCCTGATCTGGGAGGCTCCTGAGAGAATGATATTCCGGATTACAGGCTAACCTCGTAAATGCACGCCGCTCCCTACCGTCTATTTAACCCCTGAGTATTAAAGTCAGAGCTGCAGAATTTGGCGTGACGGCGTAGATTCTAGTGCCAGGGTGTCTTATGTAACGCCAGCAACGTTACATTCCGGTGACAGTAGACACGTTTTTTAAAAGTATTTGTATTCCTTAGCAACCATAGATAATAATAGTTTCTCATTGGGTCTGGGCTACTCGCATGACCCACTACACACTCATCCATTACGCATATCACACATAGCTCCGAAGCATGATTGCCATGATAAGGAGGCTTGCTGGTCTGGTGGTTAAAGAAAAGGGCTTGCTACCCTTATAGACGTCAAACAAACAAGCTCCTATTGGAAGTGACTCTGCAGCAGCCACTGACTCCCTGTGTGTGTGTGACCCTGAGCAAGTCACTGAACCTCCTTGTGCTCCGTCCTTCAGGATGAGACGTCAAACAAACAAGCTCCTATTGGAAGTGACTCTGCAGCAGCCACTGACTCCCTGTGTGTGTGTGACCCTGAGCAAGTCACTGAACCTCCTTGTGCTCCGTCCTTCAGGATGAGACGTCAAACAAACAAAGTCCTATTGTAAGCGATTCTGCAGCAGCAGCAGTTGTTGATGATGCAGAGTTCACCCCCCTAGTCTCTGTAAGTCGCTTTGGAGAAAAGCATCTGCTAAATGACTAATTCATAATAATAATATACATGTTTCAGCTCAACATAGACAACCATGTGCTTATTTCATACAGCAGAGATCGATGCACTTAATGCACCCCAGTATATGACTATGATATGCCTATTGCATCCCTTTGAGACTGACTGCCATATATAGAGCCAGATTGTCCTAAACAAACAGAAGTACAAAGATGGACAGACAGACAGACAGATGGAATGGAAGATTACGTGCACAGAAAGATACTGAATGCAGGGCAGTGGACAAACATCCTGTATCGGTTAAAACCTGGTTTCCATGGAGACAGAGAGACAGATAGACAATGCAATTAGTGAATCTAGGGCAGTGCAAACTGCTTGTCAAAAAAGCTACACACCGACAGACAGACAGGTATAGATTGATATGAAGATATATCTTAGATGCAGGACATATGCGAGACCGTGCAAAATGCCTCTGTTGATCGACAGCTGGACAAACAGACAGATGGGAAGCTACAGATCCAGACAGTTAGAACCAGAAGATAGACTGATAGATCGACAGAAATTCCTACAGATTCCTGGAAAGATATTGAATGTAGGACAGACAGTAAATAACATCCTGTCTTTAACTTCGCCATGGAGATGGAATTAAAGTGTGAGTAATGGATGGGAGAGATGGGGGGGGGGGGTAAGCAGCTCTAAGTAGCCACTAAGCAGGGTAAATCCTTTTCAAAGTCACTTCTGGCTTCGCAAACTGGAACACTGACTGTGTGCCCCGGGTCTCTGATTTCCTTTGTCGTCTTTGATATATTTTGTTTGTTTAGACTCCAAGGCTTTTGCTTTCTTCCTTAGTATCGATGTTTGCTGCCTCGTCTTTGCCTTTCTGCGTCTGTCTGCCTGGAAAAGATTGATAATGTTCTTCTTTTTATTTTCAACTGCTATTTTAAAATAATCTGAGCATAAACAAAAAAGAAAATACTTGAAACCGTTCGCCGGGTTGTGAAGGTTATTTAGAATATTCCTGTGGTATTTTTGCTTCTTTTAAGAAAATCGAAATCGATAAAAACCTTCCTGCCTGCGCTCTAAGTCATGAAGAAAACAAGTTCTGGCAATCCCATACCGTTTCCATCCCGGATGTCTCCTCTCTCCCGGATGCTCCTTCTCCTCCTGGGCTTTTCCTCTTGGATCCTGCTGGACGTCTCTGCGGAACACGGGCCGCCGCTCCCCAAGTTCGTTTGCACCCCGATGCCTGTGGATTCCGAACCCGGTTGCTCTGGCAACGGCCGACACTCCCAACCCATGACCACCGGCAGCTCCAACGCCTTGTGGGGTCTAACGGACGACGCTAAAGCCACCATCCTACACCTGAGAGAAACCATCGTCCAGCAGAAGGAGACGATTCTGGACCAGAGAGAAACGATCCGTGAGCTCACGGCCAAGCTCACGCTCTGCGAAGGGTTTGGGACGCATTCTACAGGACACCATGACGAAGACGATGATGACGATGATGACGAAGACTCCGATTCCCATCACTCCAATGCTTTGGGACACTCTTCACGCCCCCACCGCCTCCCCGAGCCCCATCCTCTACATGGGGTGCCCCAGCCGCATCACAAGGAGACGCATGGCTCCAAGAACACCATGGGGGACCCCCCCAAGCACGCCGTGTCCGTGGATCAGATGGGCAGAATGCTGCAGTCACTCAAAGAGAGGATAGATAACCTGCAGGTAAGGAAAGGTTACAGGGTTGTGAAGCGAGATTGTATTTAATTGCGTGTTGTTTGGGGATGTGTGAACCAGCTAATTCCATACAGTCTAGTATAGAGAGCTCAAGACTGTACGGTGTGTAAATTTGATAGAACATCTACAGATTTGTCATTGAGATCCTTTATATACCCACCTGCATGAAAACACCTCAGGATGTCAGAATTTCCGTTCAGTAATCAGTGATATAGAAACAATAGGCACTTGGTCTGAAAATGTTAGACCAGTTTGTGCTTTAATCAGGCATCTTAAACAACTTCTAAAAACTCTCCTGCGTTCGACCGCGTGTGGCTCTGTGTTCCTTTTTCTCTGACTGTTTGAAATGAATTGCATGTGTGGTCTATTAAAGTCATCTATTAAATAAGACGATGACAATTTTCCAAGATGTTCAGTTCCGGTGGTTTTGATTTCATACGCACAACACATCAAAAACTACAGAAGCGATGGGGAGTTCTAATACATTTTCACATTACTGTGAATGTGAAATGCAAAACTGGATTGAACGTTAGGTCAAGTTGTCTTGTCAAAGACCCAGGAAAGCCACCATGTGAGTGAGCATTGAGCTTTGTGTGGCAGGTGCTATTAGGCTCTGTCCTCAACCCAACTGAAAATCTCTGCGTGTTAAGAGATAATATGGGACACTTCTGGCTAAAGCTGTTATAAAGGAGGATCAGCTTTAGACAGTGGATATTTTGATAGGTCTATATCAGGGGTGCGATCCTGAAGTGCCACTCCACTCCAGGTTTAACAGATACAACGAGAGAATGAACTACTTCAGGGTCTGGATGAATGGATTTGTTTAATTGGCTCAGTTAAATGATTTAGAACAGGGTTTTTGTAACAGAGCCCAGGAGTGGAAGAGGGTCAGCATTGACCAGCCCTGCTCGATCTCCTTTCACATGACCGCAGGACTGCCCCCCCCCCCTCCCCCTGCGGTTTCCGCGTTAACCCTTCTCGTTCCCACAGCACTCCCGGAACACGTCCACCTCCTACTCTCACTCTCTGAGGGACCTGCTTCAGAGGAGGATCGCCGCTCTGGAGCAGCAGATCCAGCATCGACTGCACTCGGGGGGAGAGGAGGAGGAGGAGGAGGAGGAGGAGGAGGGAGGGGATCACCATCATCACAGCGAAGACGAGGACGATGACCACCACAATCAGCATGAGAACGACACTGCCCATGGGCACCACGATGATGGTCACCACGACGACGGACACCATGACAACGGGCACCACGACGACGGACACCATGACAACGGGCACCACGATGATGGTCACCACGACGACGGACACCACCACGACGACGGGCACCATGACAACGGGCACCATGGCAACCATGTCCCCCATCACAGGAGAGGAGTCAAGAGTCGAGACAACCACGGCCGCGCCAGCCACGGCCACAAGCTCGACGCTGTTATGAGTCATCTGCCTCATAGGAACTCCGACAAGGGTACGAGTTCACATGCAGTGGACTGTGGCTGTGATTTTTTACTTTAATACCTGCTGTAGTTCTGGCTATAGTTTTGCATCACCTAGAATTTTAGGGATTGAGACATTAATTAAAAATAATAATAATAATCTACAAAATGATATTGCTGAAGTCTACCGGAAGCCATAATAGTAGCACAGCAGTATTTCCAAATGCCACATTTTTAAAAATGTTGTCAGTATTTAGTTAAGTATATGGAAAACTACAAAGCGGTATGTAATTTCAGTATGTTAGCATAACATTATTCAGCAGGATTCATTTGACTTTATACAACAAAATTAGTTAATTATATAGGGTGATGCAGTTTTACAACAATACCTGCTGTAGTTGTGGCTATAGTTTTATATGAATATAAATGACTAATCTCTCTCTCTACCTGCCTCTCTCTCCCCCCCCTCTCTCTCTCTCTCTCTCTGCAGCCGCTGCTTCTCACAAGAAGGTGAAAAGCCCGGATGATTTTCAGATTGGGTTCCCCATGCGCACGAACTACATGTACGGCCGCGTGAAGCGCACACTCCTCCAAGAGATATTCGCCATGACGCTCTGCCTCTGGCTCAAGTCCAACTCGTCCCCTGGAGTGGGCACCCCCTTCTCCTACTCCGTCCCGGGACAGGCCAATGAGCTGGTGCTGATTGAGTGGGGGAACAACCCCATGGAGCTACTAGTCAATGACAAGGTGAGAGAGTGAGGCGTGCACAGCAGCTGGGGGAAGTTACAACTCTGGCCAAAATTTTAGCATCATCACCCTGTAGAATGAACTGTTGAATGAAAGTCGAATGAAACCTGCTGAATAATGTTACCTTGTTAACATATTGAACTGCATACCAGCGCTTTGTAGTTTTATTTTATATACTTAACAGATAAACAGACCACAAATTAAAAAATGTGAAATTTTGAAATCTGACATGAAATACTACTGTATTACTATTATGGCTACCAGTAGACTTACTGTTTCATCATTCATTTAAAAATGGTTTAATTCTCAAATTACAAAGAGGTACTGGATCTAGGATTCAGTGTGATCTGGCTCAAATGAACCCCTGGATTTGACCAATCATCTTTTGAACTAATCAGTCCGGACCGTGGCTTGAATTATCAGGGGGGTTTTAGTGAATTATCAGGACGATACTTACTATAAATCTTAAGGATGTGGACTTGGTTTCTTGATTTTTCATGACATGAAATTGGACCATCAGAATTTGATTGAACTCAATGGGACTTTAATTCTTTAAAGGGGAAAAATCCAGACTTGGATTTCAATCTTACAAATCTTTAATTTTAAAACCCTGAACTTAAAGCATCTGAAGAACCAGGGGAAATTTTTACTAGAATCACATCAAGGTCTAGAATTGGACTTGAGTCACCAGAATGTGGATCTCCAGGATTTCATTTCAACCATAAGAAACTTATCCTAAAAAAATGAAGATCTTCAAGTTTTTCTCAAATCACCGGGAGATGTTCTGGAATAATAAAGACTCGATCTGGGATCAAATAGATTTGTAACCATCCGGATTTCATTTCCATTGTCAAGACTTTTAGACTCGAAGTCACAGGACTTGGATTTAAATCAGTAGGGTTTCTTTGGGCATCTCAGTTTTGACTTTATTAATCTTGGAGCATGAGGTCTTGGGTTTTCACGTGAAGTTACCTGGAATTCAGGCTGATTGATTGATTGTTCATGTATTCAAGACAGTCGTGGGAGAAATCCTCATAGTGCACCATAGGCCTTCCACAAAATTGACAGAGGCAGCTCAATGCTGTCCATCAACTGTATATGTGTTCCTGCTTAACAAGGAAACATCTAATCAAGTGGTGTCCAATCACATTCTGCTCCAGCTATAACAAGTGTAATGACATCACGAACCACTTCAGGGTCTGGATAGATGGATAGATTTAATTGGTTCAGTTAAACAATTTAGAACAGGGGAATGTCGCTCCAGATTGGCCACCCTTGGTCTGTCACAGTTCTGGTCTGACTTTTCCCTTGTTCTTGTCTCTCTCTGTGCCAGGCGGTGACACTTCCCCTCTCCATTAACGATGCAAAGTGGCACCACGTGTGTGTGACCTGGTCCACGCGGGACGGGCTGTGGGAGTCGTACCAGGATGGCATTAAGAGGGGCACCGGAGAGAACCTGGCAGCGTGGCACCCCATCAAAGCTGGGGGTGTCTTTATACTGGGACAAGAGCAGGTAAGACCAGGTGCCCAGAACCATGCAACGGGCAGCGTGGTTACATACTGGCACACCCTGTTGGTGAGACGAGGAGGTTAAAAGCTCAAAAACCACGAACGCAGACGAGCCCAGATCTTTTGCATTGTGGTTAAGATGCTCAGTTGTGGTGCACAGGGTTAGTCGAGGGAATGCGAAGCCACTTTGTCAGGATCGTAGGCTTGAAACCTGGTTCCAGGAGACCACTGGGAGACCTAGTCTGAGGTTGCTGTATCAAACCCCCCAAGTCTGAAACCTAGTCTCCTGAAACCAAGGTCCAAGACCCACAAAGAGTCTCCATGTTCCCTAAAACACACCATCACAAAAACACCTGGACACAGTGTCTTTTTTTAATTATTATAACACATTTGCCCACTACTGTATAATGATTACAGTTAACAAAATGTGGTTATTTTGCCAGAAATATCTACCAGAAAACCTGTTGACCTTTAAGTTATTGAATTGGATTAAGTTCCTACATTATTATACTTAGTCCTGAAATTAGTTGTAATATATCCTTGAGTGAAAACCGATTTCTACATGACTTTTTTTATATATTTTTTTTTTGGTTATCGTAAATGAATGTAGCCTCTTTATCACGTGTTAGGTGAAGACTGAAAAAGGAACGATTAATATATTGCAAAGACATGACCACGCTATTGAAACACCATGATAGGATTAACTGGCATCAGCAGCATTGTTTTATTGGGGCGTCCCTATTGTATTACACAGAAAAGCATGGATATTGAACGCACGCCTCTGTATTGTCCATTCCTCTGTGTTGGCGTCCTCCCTCCACAGTCCCATGACTCTCTCTTCCACTCCTTCAGGACACGCTTGGTGGTCGCTTCGATGCCACGCAAGCCTTCGTGGGAGAAATGTCCGACGTGAACATGTGGTCCCACGTCCTGACGCCCAATGAGATCTACAACCTGGCCACCTGCGGCAGCCACGCGACCGGCGACGTCATCGCGTGGACAGAGTCCTCCATCGAGCTCCACGGAGGCGTGACCAAGTACCCCTTCGACCCCTGCCACTAGAGGGAACCGGTGAGAGCGAGAAAACACGCGCTACCAAAGGTTTACCCAACTTCCAACACCAAAGACTGTTTTTTTTCCCCGAATCTGCTTGGAAACTGTAGAGCTTTGGTGACTTCCAGTAAGGTTTCTGTATTGAGGTGTGCCCTCCCTGTCCTTCCCGAGAGAAGCGCACTTTGTTTTTTTTTAGCTGTCTGATATCTTGTAAGGTCGACTCCTTCTATAACTAGGGAGCGCACCACAGTTGCTTTTCTTTCAGTTGTTTTTTTTTTATTATTAGGTGAATGTGTTAAATTAAATTCAATAAGGAACGATTGGGGTGAATGCAAGGTGTCTCCCAGCACACAGCGATACCCACTTCTTTTGACTGAGAGGGAATCGAGGAAGGAAGAAGTGTGCGTGGATACTTGCTTACACAGCACTACCGCGTTCTTAAGCAATGCTACAATGTACTTCATGTGCAAATCTATATGTAAGCACACAATTGTATCAGAAAAGGGCTAGGGTTATATCAGGCAAAAAATACACACTTAATACATTGTAACTCTGCATCATAACATTGTGATGATGTGTAAGCAGACATTTACTAAGTAACTGCTATGTAAATACAATTAGAGACTCTTAATGGAAAGTGTTACTGAAAGGACTTGTATAGTGTGCTATTCTGTATTTGAACATTATTAAAAAAAAAACATGTATGTAAATAAATAACAGTGAAGGCGCTTAACCTCTGAAGTGTCTATCTTGTATATATCTATAACAATGCTGTGTAATCCTGTGTTTAAACTGCAGACGAGTTTTGTAAATAAAGATTTTGACAAAGTTTTTTTTTTTGTATCTATTTGAATTACACCAAGGATGTGTCTTGTTCGGGGTTTTCCCTTGATACTGGATGATAACTCGTGTAATCCTTTGTGATGCTTCCCATAGAAACGCATGGGAGTTGAGTAGAGTTTAGAACGGAAGGTAGGAAGCACTTTTTTTTACACAGTTATAAATGCATGCAACAGCTAACCAAGGGACGACATCTACTGCATTTTTCTGTGACAGGGATTGCAATTGTCTGTGAATCATCGTTCATGGCTGCTGTCTTTGCATACCTGTATATTAACGGCTCTAGATAACTCTGCCAATCTCCTGTGTGTGTGTGTGTGTGTGTGTGTGTGTGTGTGTGTGTGTGTGTGTGTGTGTGTGTGTGTGTGTGTGTGTGTGTGTGTGTGTGTGTGTGTGTGTGTGTGTGTGTGTGTGTGTGTGTGTGTGTGTGTGTGTGTGTGTGTCCCCTCTCCTCTCTCTGAGCTCTCTGCTAACACAGCAAATTTGCACCCTGTGATTAGATTAACCTGACTCAGCCCTGTAAACCTGAGTATCCAGCTGGAGAGACTCTGAGGGAGAGACAGATGGAAACGCGTAACACCAGAGGAGGACTCGAAGGTAAAAAATACTTCAGCTGAGCCAAACAGCGGTGCAAATGCACGGAGCAGCGTGCGAATTCATCAGCTGTGATTTGTTGTGCGTGTGAAATAAAACCACCGGGTAACTGAAAATCTTGGGGGAAATTGTCAAACTAGGCCAAATTACTGATTTTCTAATTTAATTAATTAATATGCCGCACAAAACATTCATTTAAAACAGAAAGAGAAAAGGAACACGGAGCCACACACATAGCAGAGTGCCGACTGTTTCTATATCAATCAAACAATCAACAAAAATCAATCAATATTTATTTTATAGAGCGCCTTTCATAGTGGACCACCATCACGAAGCGCAATATCACTGCTTGCTGATGAGAATTGAAATCCTCACACCCTGAGAAGAGGAAGGCGCAGAAGTCGGTTTCAGTAATCCGCTTGTTTTGTCAGTGTCTGTAATCTTATTACAGTGTTTGCGTCGGTCTGACGCTCAGTGATAAGAGAATGAGGAGTTCTTAATCCCGCGCATCACGTGACTTTGAGATTCCTGCCCCACGCGTATTGAGGTGCGTTGTTGGCGCCCCCTATAGTCCATCTGCCCAAAAGCGCCATAGTTCGCTTTCCCATTAGCGTCCAAAAACACCACGGAGTACGAACAGGGACGTACGGTAATTTAGAACAATCGCAGTGTACAGAGAATACGACCAAATGTTTTGCGTCATCGCTCTCTGTATAGAGTGAACTAATTCGAATGAAACCCGCCAGTCAAAGTTACGTTAACAAAATTGAATTACACACCCGCCGCTTGCTAGTTTTTCCATATATTTATCAAGAAAACTGAAATAACATGAAATACTACAGTACTACTAGTATAGCGTCCTTTTGATAGACGTTTTCTTTGCTGCGCGTGGGGTGGCTTGGATAATTTTGTTTTGCTGGATTCCAACTACAAAGTCCTTGACGCCCGAGGACAGTACGGAATGCATGCCTTCGGGAAGAGAATTCAATATGTTAACATGAGCCGGCCGGTTTCATTCCACTTTATGAAGCAGAATGGCTTCATTCTAGAGGATGATGCAAAGCGTTTGGCCGTGGCTGTGTGTTGCAGATATCCTTGCTTCCGTGTGTTTATAGTTTCGGTATCGGTGCAGCATTCACACAGAACGGTCTACATGCTAGAATGCCTTTGGGACAGTGGGTGGGAATATTGGCAGGATGTGTTGGACTTCCTCAGTGAATTGTGTTCTTTCAGATCAAGCCTTACACTGTTTAATCGGACACAATGAGGGCAGCTCCTCTCTTCACAGTCATCTGTAAGTACTGAGCTTTCTACCTTCTATCTGTCCTTGGTCCCGGGTTCAAATCAGACTGACCTTCATTATCAGAGACTGAATTAGCTCTTACTTTGAAGAAGGCAGCGGTCTAGATAGCTGAAGTGTGTGTGTGTCTAAAAGTCTGGCATCATCACCCTCTATAGAATTAACTGATTTTGCTTCATGAAGCCAAATAAAAGCTGCTGAATAATGTTATGTTAACGTATTGAATTACATACCACTGCTTTGTAGTTTTCCATATATTTAATGGGAAAACTGACAAAATTGAAATCTAATGTGAAATACTGTACTACTGTTATGGCTTCCGGTAGACTTTTTGCGATATCATTTTGTAGTTTAAAAAACATCTAAATTATGTTCATATAGTTTTTTTTTTTCTTTATTTTTATTTATAATTATGTCTCAATCCTAAAATTCTAGGTGATGCTAAACTTTTGGCCGTAGATGTAAAACTAGACCCAGGATATTGTGGGGAGTCGAACCGAAAAAAAGAAAAACGAAAGTCAACTGGTAATTGTGGAGAAATTACCTACCCGTAGCTTTCACAAACCAGCAACATGTTTTGATAACAATGCGCGCTTACACATCATTCCTATGTTATTACGCACGGTTTCTATATTTACTATGTGTGGATAGTGTTAGCATTCTGTTCTTTAATTTCTTTTCAATGCATCCCTTTGGGCTCGAACTGCCTCTCTTTGTTCTCTCTCTCTCCAGTGCTGACTGCGGGAGTCACCTCTGAAAAAGCTCAAGGTACAAAATCCACAGCCAGTGACCGCTGGACTTGAGGTTTATATGGGGGGAACGCGCCACACGCTGGCCGGAGCATTGCTTCGGGATCAAGTGGAAAAGGACTGTCTGGTTTGATCGAGGACGTGTTAATAAGCCTCACATGCAATTCATTTTAAACAGTGAGAGAAAAGGAACACGGAGCCACACGCGATCAAACGCAGGAGACTTTTTAGAAGTTGTTTAAGACGCCCGATTAAAGCACAAAGCGGTCTAACATTTTCACACACGAGTGTGTTTCTATATCACCATAAATTCATGCAGGCGGGTATACAAAGGATATCAATGGCTTAGGTGTTACTGTAGCCCTACGTGCCTTGCAAGCAGGATGTACAGTTGTTGTTTTTTCTTAATCTATGGGAAGGTCTTATCGACTTTCAAAGGAAATCTGAAATGATCTTTCACAAAGGCACATGATAACGATGTCTCTATAAGGGAGAGACCACAATTCCTGACTCTTCTGTGTTTTTTCTCTTTGTTTTCTGAAGAACAACCCCCCCGGCTGAGCCTGGCTGATGCGGGACGGATCACTGAAGGAGATGCCTTCACCCTGCGCTGCGAGGTTCGGGGTGAAGGTTGGAAATTTCTCTGGATCAAAGTCAGCGAGGGAGGCGAGATGTTCGACAGCGGTACAGGAGGGAACTACACAGTCCGTTCCGCAGCCCTGGTTAATAGCGGACAGTACTGGTGTTTCGCTGGAAGAAACGATGGGATGTATTATGTCAGTAACGGGTTAAGCGTTCAAGTAACCGGTGAGTGAATTAAGCAAAGCGGCGTTTCAGACAGTGAACTCACTTCAGCCTTAGATCAAGCATAAGGCTCTGGCCAAAAGTGTTGCATCACCCTATAGAATGAACTCCCTCAGCTTCATAGAGTCCAGTGAAAGCTGCTGAATAATGTTCCCTTGTTCACATATTGAATTCCACACCCTCTATATAGAATGAACTCCCTCAGCTTCATAGAGTCCAATGAAAGCTGCTGAATAATGTTCCCTTGTTAACATATTGAATTCCACCCCCTCTATATAGAATGAACTCCCTCAGCTTCATAGAGTCCAATGAAAGCTGCTGAATAATGTTCCCTTGTTAACATATTGAATTCCACCCCCTCTATATAGAATGAACTCCCTCAGCTTCATAGAGTCCAATGAAAGCTGCTGAATAATGTTCCCTTGTTAACATATTGAATTCCACCCCCTCTATATAGAATGAACTCCCTCAGCTTCATAGAGTCCAATGAAAGCTGCTGAATAATGTTCCCTTGTTAACATATTGAATTCCACCCCCTCTATATAGAATGAACTCCCTCAGCTTCATAGAGTCCAATGAAAGCTGCTGAATAATGTTCCCTTGTTAACATATTGAATTCCACACCCAGCGCTTTGTGGTTTTCCAGAAACCTAACTGTAAGACTGACAAATTGAAAAAAAGGTCTAACACGAAATACTGCTGTACTACTATGATGGCTTCTGATATAGACTTTTGCGATATCAGTTTGTATTTTTTTTCTTTCGATTGCACGAAAAACAAAGCGCACATCTCTAAATAAAAGATCTAAATTATGTTAATATAGTTTTTTGTTTAATTGTGGCTCAATCCTAAAATTCTAGATGATGCAAAACGTTTGACCAGAGTTAAACTTTATTTAAAGTGTGATGTACACATTGTGGGCGCTGAAACTCAGAGGGACATCACTGTGTCACCGTATAATGACATTTCTCTCTTTCTGTGATTGAACCCAAGTCCCTAGTACAACACCGCTGACAACTGCCTCCTCTACTGCGAAAACGACAGCTGAGAAAACTGACCTCGGTAAGCTAATGGTCTGAAAATACATACAGTACATTAAAAATCTTCCGTCCCGAACTGTGTGAACTGGAGTTCGAGAAGATGCAATGCCAAAACTTTGGAAAAAATATATATGCATTATAAGAGAGACAGACAGGAAACGGAAGCTTATATAATCAAATAAACAATGGTCGAGGTCCGTTTGTCAGTGGAATGCGTGAGAGGAATTGCCATCGTCCGGTAACTTCAGACGCTCAGTCAGAAACTCTATTCATTTTATGCCTTCTCATGCTTGCTGGTTTTTAAAATCGTGTTTTGTATTTCTGTCACTCAGCCCAAGCGTCCAGATCAACTCGGACTCCAACCCCTTCAAACAGAGAGAGAAAGACCGCTGTGCCTGCTGCTAATACTGACCAAGGCAAACCACACGGATCCAGCCTGTGTACGAGTAATACGGGGAACGCTTTCCATTGCGCGTCTCTAATGACTGTGTGTTTGTATAGCGGTTACTTAGTAAATCCATGTGTGCTTACACATCATTACAATGTTATTATGCAGAGTTACAATGGAGTGAATGTGGAAATCACCCTAACCCTTTAATAATAATAATAATAATAATAATAATAATAATAATAATAATAATAATAATAATAATAATAATAATAATCGTTTTATATAAATAAATAATGTAACAGTGAAGGCGCTTATAGCCTCGGAGTGTCTCTCTTGTGTATATCTCTAACAATGCTGTGTTATCAGACATTGTAACCATCAGTAATGTCTAAAACTCCGGGGAACTTCACACACACAGTGTATGGTGACGCTGTATACTGATGTATCTCTGTCTTTATCTCTCAACCCAAGTGTCCAACACCGGACTGCCAGTGACTGCGCGCCGTGCTGAGAACACGATGCTGGGGTCTGCAGATCAAACTGACCCCGGCAAGCAAGCAGAGTCTGTGTGTAAGTGTCAGGGACCTCGCATTGTGTTATTTTTATATTGATTTATAATATAATAAAGAGTCAATAGGTGCGTTTGTCAGCGGAATGTGTGTGAGCGCCCTGAGCTACAGGAGTATCAAGGTGCTACCCATAATAAAAGCACAGCACAGTGAACGCATGGTAAAGCATAGGGAAGCACTGTAAAGCACAGAGAGGTCTGGTAAAGCATAGGGAAGCATTGTAAAGCACAGAGAGGTCTGGTAAAGCATAGGGAAGCATTGTAAAGCACAGAGAGGTCTGGTAAAGCATAGGGAAGCATTGTAAAGCACAGAGAGGTCTGGTAAAGCATAGGGAAGCACTGTAAAGCACAGAGAGGGATGGTAAAGCATAGGGAAGCATTGTAAAGCACAGAGAGGGATGGTAAAGCATAGGGAAGCACTGTAAAGCACAGAGAGGTCTGGTAAAGCACAGTAAAAGCAAGGTAAACTAACCCTTAGCCTTGCCTGTCCCACGCTGCTCTGAGGAGGGCAGTAGCTGAGCGGCGTGTCTGTCTGCTTGTCTTCATTGCTCTCTCTTTGTGTCTCCTCCAGTTCTGCAGCCCTGGTTCCTGATCACTGCTGTGCTCTGCTCTGTCCTTCTCGTGGTGTCTGTCATCCTGGTGCTGGTGTACCAGCCAGACCAGAGATACACAGGTTCATATTACACTTCAATTACAATTACACAGCTGTGCGCTTCAATTACAATTACAGTTAAAATGATGCTGCAGTAATTGCAAATTATAATTATACTGTCCTTGCACGATTCCCCTTGTGACAGACTCCAGGTCTGAGGTCGTATTATTTTAATTGGGATCTCTCTCTCTCTCTCTCTCTCTCTCTCTCTCCCTCTCTCTCTCCTCTCTCTCAGTCGGCCACACTACAACGTTCCGAAGACGCGGAGTGCAGCTGATCAGATATATGGAGCAAGAGGAGCACCCTGCTGGCGACACTGCAATGGGAGAGTGAACTTTGCCACCATCTCAAGACCCCAGGGAGCAGGAGGAGGGGGGGGGGGGGGGGGGGCTGTCTTTAAAAGAAGCCGGTGACGTCACCCTGTGCGCTCGATTTGACATGAAACACACAGCTTGCATTGCTCTTGAATCTCATTTCTGTACCTTCAGTTTCTCTTGGAAAATGAGTGACAAACTCAATACAAGTATGGTAATATAAAACTTTTAAAAACTGAGAGAAGTTTTTATTTATTTAATTATTGATTTGTAATTGTCTTATCTTGTGGGTGACTGGTTTATTGGTTTGAAATAACACATACATACGCACGCACACACACGCACGCACAAAGTTCCGATTCATGTCAACTCACGTACAGTACACGAACGCGTTGAAATCATTCATTACAGGGCTTCTTGAACAAGTATTTCTCAAAGTGTGTGTGTGGTTTAAAGGACAATAGCGCCACCTACTGGCACCGTCGGGTCTTGTTAACACGTGCGCACACAGTGCGTGTGATTCTATATCTGTTGCAATACCAGCGAGACGTTTTCATGAATGATTAACAAGCATCTATTTGTAAGATTCACAAAACAAACTGTGCAGACAGGACTCTGTGTGTGTGTGTGTAAGAGAGAGAGAGAGAGAGGGAGGGAACTGGCGTTTAGTGAAAGTGTGTGTGTGTGAGAGAGAGAGAGAGAGAGAGAGAGAGAGAGAGAGAGAGAGAGAGAGAGAGAGGGAGGGAGGGAGGGAACTGGCGTTTAGTGAAAGTGTGTGTGTGTGTGAGAGAGAGAGAGAGAGAGAGAGAGAGAGAGAGAGAGAGAGAGAGAGAGAGAGAACAGGAGAACAGGCGTTTAGTGGAAGTATGTGTCTGGGGGGGATGTGTGTCAGTTCCTAGTGAAGAGACAGTCCAGACCAGATATATTAATATAGAGAGAGGAGGGATACTGTTAGTATTAAGAAAAATTCTTTGTCTGTATATTTGAGTTGGTTATGCCATGTATGTGCTTTGGCAACACAATTATTTTTATTGTCATGCCAATAAAGCCAATTTGAATTGAATTGAATTGAATTGAGAGAGAGAGAGAGAGAGAGAGAGAGAGAGGGAGGGAGGGAGGGAACTGGCGTTTAGTGAAAGTGTGTGTGTGAGAGAGAGAGAGAGAGAGAGAGAGAGAGAGAGAGAGAGAGAGAGAGAGAGAGAGAGAGAGAGAGAGAGAGAGAGAGAGAGAGAGAGAGAGAGAGAGAACAGGAGAACAGGCGTTTAGTGGAAGTATGTGTCTGGGGGGGATGTGTGTCAGTTCCTAGTGAAGAGACAGTCCAGACCAGATAAAGCAGTGGGTGAGGTTAGAGAGAGACAGGGGGTTTAAATTGGACAGTCACTCGCCCCCTTTCTTTTGTCCAGGGCCGCGACCCTCTATTCTGTATATATGGAGAGCGGTGATTGGAGGGAAGTTGAATGGACTAGCCTCCCTTTTTGGCTCTGTCATTAAGCACCGTTATTCCAGATTCATTGTTATTCAGGTCGAGCGCTTTTCAACGCTGCAGCGTCGCCTCGGTTTAGAGTCTTTTAGTGGACGACGCTGACCGGCTCTGGATGGAGAGGATATTGCTGAACTAAAATACGAAAGAGAGAAAGAAAGAAAGAAAGAAAGAAAGAAAGAAAGAAAGAAAGAAACGTTACCTGCTTTTGTCGAGACTGTATAGGGTATCGTATAGAGTGGATTACACAGCAAAATATAATTATTTTAAGGACGCAAGGGAGAGATATCGGGGTTGCAAAAACGGAATGCATCTTGAGAAAATGCATTTTTTTTAATTGTTTGTTTTAATCAAGATGCAATTTAATCATTAAAGAAGCGCGGAAAAGCGTATATGTGTGTGCGTTATGTTGACGGTTTTATAGTTTTGTAAGAATCATAAACAACTACACATTTTCATTAATAATAATAATAATAATAATAATAATAATAATAATAATAATAATAATAATAATAATAATAATAAGGTGGCAATAGAAGTTAATGTTTAAAAGAAAAACGAGACGTTTTAGCAAAAATAAAAATGTTAAAAAAAGATAAGTGATCATTTGTTCTTAAACAATGAATAAGGCAACTTGTTACTAAATGCGCGCGCGTGTGTGTGTTTAAATATCGGTAAAGCAGGTTTAAGACTATGAGATATAAACGCGTTGTATTGTTTAAAATAATTTAAATCATTTTCACATCAACTAGAGTCTGCGTTATTAAGACAACAACTGAACACAGGACGGAGAACCCAGATATTTCAGACATTTGCATAAGAATTTTAAAAAAGGATTGCATTATTTTAAGGCCGTTCAGAACAAGCATAGCCAAACTTTTTATTTTTTTTATTTTTATTAAAACATTTTGTTATCGTAAAAAAAGAGTCATTCTGTCCTCCGGGTTATATCTGTACAAAATCAGCCGTCGGCAGAATAGCAGCTACCATGTCCCGATCTGACGAAGTAAACAAAATGACAGAGAACGTGTACAAGGTAGGTGTCTTATTATTATTATTATTATTATTATTATTATTATTATTATTATTATTATTATTATTATTATTATTATTATTATTATTATAATAATAAAATCTTTATATCAAAAGTACTGTAAGAAATCATTGAAACACCCTGATTTACTGAAACGTTTGAAAATGTACTTTTGACTTTTTAAACTTTGATGTCAGGGGTGGGAATCAGACTCCTATCCCACAGCAACGTCACCCAGTCCAGGTTTTACTACCAGCTTGATCAGCCCCCAGTGTGTCTAGGTAACAAGCTCAGGTGTGTCTTATTATTAAACTCGCAGTGAAACCAGGACTGGATCACACTGCTGTGCAGCGGGAGTCTTTTTTCCCATCTCATAAAGGAAAGAAACATTTTTATATGAAAACACCTCAGGGTGTGAGGATTTCAATCTCCGCTCAGTAATCAGTGATATTGAAACAACAGGCGCTCCGTGTGTGAAAATGTGAGACCGCTTTGTGCTTTAATCAGGCATCTTAAACACTCTAATCTACTTCACTGGCAGATAATGTGAGATGCATGATCAGAGCAGGTCAGAGCTGGTCAGGGCTGGTCAGAGCAGGTCAGGGCTGGTCAGGGCTGGTCAGGGCTGGTCAGAGCAGGTCAGAGCAGGTCAGGGCAGGTCAGAGCTGGTCAGGGCAGGTCAGAGTAGGTCAGGGCAGGTCAGAGCTGGTCAGGGCTGGTCAGAGCAGGTCAGGGCAGGTCAGAGCTGGTCAGGGCTGGTCAGAGCTGGTCAGGGCTGTAGTCTGCTCTGATAAACAGTGATTCAGGCATCATCATAAGGTTAGGCCTGGTTCAAACTGCCCTTCTTCTTCGATTGTGATCTTGTCCACTCTCAGAGAAAGGAATAAACAGCATCTTTATCAGCACCGGGACCCCACTTGGACTCTGAGTTTAACATGAAATTAACTTTTTTTTTCCCCAGGTAATTCTTGAGCAGTTCAACCCCGGTCTAAAGAATTTCGTCATTATGGGAAAAAATTATGAGAAAGCCTTAACTGGTAGGTACAATTGTGTACATATGTCATGCAAAAAGATTTTAATTGAATGGGGTGTGTGTGTGTCAGTGTCTGTGTGACACCGTGTGTATGTATGTGTGTGGGGGGGGGGATGGGGTGGGGGGGCTGTGTGTGAAGAAATGTGAATTGTTGCTGTTGGTGTTGTGTAGACAGACAGACGAAGGTGTTTTCGGTTTATTAGGGGTCTCTCTGGCTGCTAAAGGATATTTCGATGCTCTGGTCAAGCTGGGAGAGCTGGCCAGCGACAGTCAGGGATCCAAAGAGTTGGGTGAGTCCATCTGTATGGAATGATTTCTTCCTCTTCTAAGTATTAGTATCGGAATATAATGTGCCTGTGTGTGTGTGTGTGTGTGTGTATATATATATATATATATATATATATATATATATATATATATATATATATATATGTTATACAGTCGTGTGCACCTGTATTAGAACACACTCACATGGCTTCTGTAGTTTTGATTTGTTTTGCATATAAAATCAAACCACTTGAACTGAACTTCTTGGAAAATTGTCAGGCAAATTGGTGATTGTCTCATTTAACTGACAACTTGAATAAGCCACACGTGAAATTCATTTCAAACAGTCAGAGAAAAGGAACACGGAGCCACACACGCGGTCAAACGCAGGAGACTTTTTAGAAGCTGTTTAAGACGCCTGATAAAGCACAAAGCGGTCTGACATTTTCACACACAGGAGCGCCTGTTGTTTCTATATCATTGATTACTGAGCGGAGATTGGAATTCTCACACCCTGAGGTGTTTTCATGCAGGTAGGGTATATAAAGGATATCAATGACACATCTGGAGGTGTTCCAGTACATTTTCACACGGCTGTATGTAGAATGTATTGTTTGTCGTCCTGCCTCTCTTTCTCTTTCTCTCTCTAACTCCCTCCCCCACTCATAAAGCTGCAGACTGACCCAATCACACCATGTGATGTGAATAAACCCAGAACAATGGACACTCTCTCAGTACCCCCCCCCCCCCCTCTCTCTCTCTCTCTCTCTCTCTCTCTCTCAATCCCTTAAAGATGCATTACCCACAATCCTCTTGCAGTACCACTCTCTCTCAGTACCCCTCTCTCTCCCACTTTCTCTCTCTCCCTCTCCCTCTTTCTCTCTTAAAGATGCATTACCCACAATCTTCTCAGTGCCACTCTCTCTCTCTCAGTACCTCTCTATCTCCCTCTCTCTCTCCCTTCTGTTCCTCCACATCCTTCCATAATAGAATAAAAAGAAATCAATTCTCTCCCTTAAATCCTGAATTTGACACTGCAATATAAGTTCTGTGTGTCAGTTTGTTTGAATTACTGTACTGTACGTTTCTAAAGAGCTAAAACGTGATTTCTGACCACAATATTCTTACAAAATCAGTAAGAACTGTCTACGAATAAAAAATAAGTGCCGAGATACAAATTCAAAGCGAGCTTGTTTAATCTGTGACTGTTTCTTTCAGGAGACACACTTTTCCAAATGGCCGAAGTTCACCGACAAATTCAAGTGCAGCTGGAAGAAGTGGTGAGTCTGTCTGTCTGTCTGTCTGTCTGTCTGTTGGTCTGTCGGTCTGTCTGTTGTCCGTGTGTCTGTCTGTCTGTCTGCCTGTCTGTCGGTCTGTCTGTCTGTCTGTCTGTCTGCCTGTCTGTCGGTCTGTCTGTTGTCCGTGTGTCTGTCTGTCTGTCTGCCTGTCTGTCGGTCTGTCTGTCTGTCTGTCTGCCTGTCTGTCGGTCTGTCTGTTGTCCGTGTGTCTGTCTGTCTGTCTGTCTGTCTGTCTGTGTGTCGTCTGTCGGTCTGTCTGTGTGTCGGTCTGTCTGTCGTCTGTCGGTCTGTCTGTGTGTCGGTCTGTCTGTCGTCTGTGTGTCTGTCTGTCTGCCTTTCCCCTCTCTCTCCCCTCTCCTTTTCCCCCTCCCTGCTCTCCCTCTCCCTCCTCTCCCTCCTCTCTCTCCCCTCTCTTCCCCCTCTCCCTCCTCTCCCTCCTCTCCCTCTCTCTCCCCTCTCCCTCCTCTCTCTCCCCTCTCTTCCCCCTCTCCCTCCTCTCCCTCTCTCTCCCCTCTCCCTCCTCTCTCTCCCCTCTTTCCCCTCTCTCCCTCCTCACCTTTTCTCTCCCCTCTCCCTCCTCTCTCACCCCCTTCCTCATCTCCCTCTCTC
Organism: Acipenser ruthenus; assembly: GCF_902713425.1. Taxonomy (NCBI): domain Eukaryota; kingdom Metazoa; phylum Chordata; class Actinopteri; order Acipenseriformes; family Acipenseridae; genus Acipenser; species Acipenser ruthenus. The sequence goes on from NW_026708051.1 coordinate 142,990, forward strand.
TCTCTAACGCAACCCTTCTTTTCTGTTCCCAGTTGAAACTTTTCCACTCTGAGCTGCTTTCCCAGCTGGAACAGAAACTTGAGCTGGATCTGAAATACCTGACGGTGAGTGGAGCCTTGAGTCTCGAACTCCAGTGATCCAGTGCTGGGAAATGTGTTTAAGAAGACCTTGTTTTCAATACAGTCATGAATGAAATCATTGTTTTTTTGTGTACAGGTTTAATTAGGCTATGTTAAACAATGATTACAACATGTGTTTGTTTCAGGGTTGTAAAACTCTAATTAGCTCAGAGGGACCAGAGGATAAGAAGAGATTTATAATATACTGCACCAAAAAACAGTATTATATATATATATATATAGGAACATAATTTAGATATTTTATTTAACTTCATGTAAGGTGTTTGCTTCTCTGTCTCTCTTTCAGGCCACTCTGAAGAAGTACCAGGGAGAGAGGAGATCAAAATCAGACTCCATCGAGCACTGTCAGTCTGAGCTCAAGAAACTGCGGAGGAAGAGTCAGGGGAGCAGGCACCCCCAAAAATACGGGGACCGAGAGATGCAGGTGACCCCAAAGATATGTGTGTCTGCGTCGTCCTGACATTCAAATAGAGCCACAGCTGCAGACTATATTAAAGTCCTGCTATAACTCTCTCTCTCTCTCTCTGAATCTCTGCCATTGTGTTAATGTTCCCATCGCTCGCTTGCTCTCTCTTGAATACACACTCCTTCACTCTCTATACAGCCAGGATTAGAGTGAGGAATGTGAAAGCCGTCTCAGCTGAGGGGGGAGAAGAGGGAGGGAAAGGGAAAGGGACTGAGGGATGAGATAAATAGAGGCAGACGGAGGAGAGCTGTTTGTTTAGGATGCTTCCCACTTTGTAACAATAGGGGGATTTCATATCAGGAAGGAGAGCAGGAAAGGCAAGGGTGATGTCACGTCCTGTCACACACAGCTGTGGCCAAACAAAGCAAGGGGAGAGAGAGAGTGAGAGAGAGAGAGAGAGAGAGACAGAGGTGGGGGAGAGGGAGAGAGAGAGACAAGAGGAGAGAGAGAGAGGGAGAGAGGAGAGAGGAGAGAGGAGAGAGACAAGAGGAGAGAGAGAGAGATCAAGAGAGAGAGAGATCGAGAGAGAAGAGGAGATAGAGAGAGGGAGAGGGAGATGGGAGAGAGAGACAAGAGGAGAGAGAGTTCGAGAGAGGGAGAGGATGAGAGAGAGAGAGGGGGAGAGAGGAGAGAGGAGAGAGAGAGACAAGAGGAGAGAGAGATTGAGAGAGAAGAGGAGAGAGAGAGAGAGAGAGGGGGAGAGGGAGAGAGGAGAGAGACAAGAGGAGAGAGAGAGAGATCGAGAGAGGGAGAGGGAGAGGGAGAGGGAGAGGGGGAGCGGGAGAGGAGAGAGAGAGGCTGTGGTTTTGATTTGCTGTGCATATGAAATCAAACCACTGGATCTGAAAATCTTGTCTAAAAATTGTCACAATAGGCAAATGAGCGATTGTCAGACATGCAACTCATTTCAAACAGTGAGAGAAAAGGAACACGGAGCCACACACGGTCAAACGCAGGAGACTTTTTAAAACACAAAGCGGTCAAACATTTTCACACACAAGTGCCTTTTGTTTCTATACCAGTGATGACTGAGCGGAAATTGAAATTCTCACACCCAGTAGAAAGGCAAGCTTGCTACCTCGTTTTTGGTCAAGTCAAGAGAAATTTGATCTTTAGTTTTTTTTTTCAAATCTTTCTTTTCTGTCTATTGTGTCCCCATTTTTCTCTATGCTGCTCTGTTCCCATGGAAACGGTTCTTGTGAGTTCCGGGAACTAAGGGGAGGGGTTTGGGTTAATGAAAACACCTCGGGGTGTGAGAATTTCAGTTTCTACTCAGTAATCAGTGATATAGAAACAACAGGCGCTCCGTGTGTGAAAATGTGAGACCGCTTTGTGCTTTAATCAGGCGTCTTAAACCTCTTCTAAAAAGTCTCCTGCGTTTAACCATGTGTGGCTCCGTGTGGATGTCCTGCGGATGAGATGTTAAATCAGTGTCCTATTAGAAGTGACTCTGCAGATAACGCACTGTTCACAGCCTGCCTCTATAAAGCGATTTGTGATGGTGATCCACTATGAAAGGCGCTATATAAAAATAAAGATCTATCTATCTATCTATCTATCTATCTATCTATCTACCTATCCATCTATCTCTCTCTATATCTATCTCTATCTATCTATCTCTCTCTATATCTATCTCTATCTATCTATCTCTCGCTCTCTAACTATCTATCTATCTCTCGCTCTCTCTCTATCTATCTATCTATCTATCTATCTATCTATCTATCTCTCACTATCTATCTATCTATCTAATATATGCCTCTGCTGTATAGAGATTCCTGTCTCTGTGTTTCTTCCCAGTTCGTGGAGTTGATGAGCCGACGGCAGGGGGAGTTGGATCAGCTGGTTGCCGCGGGTTACCGCTCGGCGCTTACGGAAGAGAGGCGGCGCTATTGCTTCCTGGTGGACCGTCAGTGTGCCGTCACCAAACACTTCAACATGTACCACAGCAAGGTGCGGTCAAGCATGGCCGCCATTGCCATCAGAACCTAGGGCTATCCTCCCGCTGCACAGCAGTGTGATCCATTCCTGGTTTCACTAGGAGTTTAATCATAAGACACACCTGTACACACTGTGGCTGACCAAGCTGGTAGTAAAACCTGGAACTGATCAGACTGCTGTGCAATGGGAGTCTTATTTCCATCTGCGGGTGTGTTAGCAGTTCTCCGATCTTATATGAAAAGTAATATTTCTGTTTTGAAGTTGCAGTTCCTCTTCCCTACCAGGTGAGGGAGCTGCTGTCTCAGAAGCTGTCTTGCTGGCAGGCGTCCTGCTCCCAGCCCACCAGACTGCCAGAGAGAGCGTTGAACCTAGTGCGGCAGACTGCAGCCGGCTCCGGGAATGCTGGGATAGCCGAGGTCCTCCGAACTGCTAAACTGGGAAACACAGCAGCCCTGGAACTGGGAGGAACTCATGTGAGTGTGTGTTACTGGATCTGATGGGGCCCAATGGGGGACTTGCAATTTGATGTTTACAGATTGTATTGAGAATCCTTGGTTGAATTTGTTCCTGGCTGTACAGCTGTGGACAAAAGCTTTTGCATCAACACCCTATAGAATGAACACATTTTGTTTCATAAAGTCGAATGAAACCTGCTGAATAATGTTATGTTAACATATTGAATTACACACCGCTTCGTAGTTTTCCATATACTTAAATGTCGTTGTGTATCTGTCTGTTTATTTCTAAAATGTCATCTCTCTCTCTTCCCAGAGGCTCTCTGTACAGGAAGTCCCGCCCCTCCCAAATGGCGCCGCCCACCGCAACCGAGGAAGAGACACGCCCACTAACAACGAGCCATCCCATAATTCCTCCGCCCCCGCCTCTCGTTCCCAGACACCGGTCTCCCATCATGGACCCCTTCTCTCAAGTCTTTCCAATCCCCACAATCCGCCTCTTTCTGTAACCCCAAACACCATGGTTACCCACAATGCACCACCCTCATCTCAGAATAGTTCCCACAATGCAACGCTTGCCTCGCATCTGTCGGTTACTCATAACCCGCCTCTATCCAGACCACAGAGTCCTCCACTATCCCACAATCCTCCAGTCTCACGCTCCCACACCCCACTGGACAGTCAGATTCTGGTAGAAGAAAGGGAACGTTTACCTCCTTCCCATGAGCCCCCTCTCACTCAGCACCTCCCTCCTCCAGTGTCCTACAATCCCCCTCTGCTCAAGGCCAACGATATCTATGCCACCAGCACCCTGCCACTGCCGCGGAAACAAGGAATCGAGGCTAGACTGCATTTCCTGGGTGAGTTTATTTGGAAACACGTCCTTTTCATTTTTAAATTTGTTTTTCTGTGTTGCTTTTCTAAACGTTCCCAGTGTTTTAGATCAGACTACTTCACCTGGTCGGCTGTTACTTGCATTTATAACGCTCTGTGTAAAGAAAGGGCTTCCTACCTTCTGTTCTAAACTCTACTCGGCTTCCATTTCTGCCCTCTTGTTCATCTCTCTGTGGTGAATTTGAAGCAGTGTCCAGGGTTAACGTTATCTAGACCATTTATGATTTTAAAGACTTCAACACAATCTCCCTCTGCTTCCCTCTCTCTCTCTCTCAGGAGGGACTCTGCCCCGTGTCTCTCCCTCCCATCCTTCTCAGGTCCTCGCTCTCTTCCCTCACTCTCCTCAAGGGGGTGGGCTGACAGAGGCAGTGGGCGGGGCCTCGTTACTTCACTTCCTGCCCGGAGACACGGTCGCCCTGCTCATCTCGGAGCCGAGGGACGGCTGGCACTACGGAGAGAACGAGAGAACTGGCAGGTAAACGAGACGGGCAATAGTGCAAGGATAGCGCATCAGCTGAGGATCCAGTGACGAGGTGCTGAGGTCAGGAGAGTCCAGTGCAGAGCAGGAGGGGGCAGATCCAGAGATCTGCAAGTGCAGTCTGGTTAAATTGAGTAATCGATTGCTAATTAAACTTGGCCCCTATGTATAAAAGAGCCTGGATCGGTTTCGAAAGTGGGTTCAGAGTTAGAAGGATAGCTGCCTGTGTCTTTTGCTTAAGAAAAGGGGTTTCTTGGAATTTGATTGTATTTGAGGAATCATCAATACAAGTGCCCAATGTTCTGTTGCAACTTAAATCTGCTTTTCCTGTTGAATCCTGCTTTCCAACCTGTTAAACCGAAGGAACAGGGACCCGATCTTTCAGGAACAGCGGTGTCTTGAAACCTGGTTCCAGGAGACCCCCGTCCAGTGGGAGACCAAGTTTGAGGTTTGCTGTATCAAACCCGAGTCTCCCTGCCTGGTGCGCCGCGCAGTGTCGTGAAACCCCGTCTCCTCAAAACCAAGTTCCAAGCCTCAAAAGTAGCTCTGCGTTCCTTCAAACTTTACAGACTCACTACGGCAATAGTTAGACCTTTCAGAGTAATCAAGGGATCCAGGGTGTACCAGGAGAGAATGCCCCCACACCAGGGTCATGCCAAATCCAATCTCTCTCTCTCTCTCTCTCTCTCTCAGGAAAGGCTGGTTCCCATTTTCATACACTCAGCCTATTCAGAATTCCCCTGACAGTCCAGACCCGAGGTGAGTCTTTCCTCTCTCACCCCACGCTGCTCGCTGCTTTTCTTTGCGCCCGTTTCCTCTCTGCTTCCCTTCATTCCGAACTTTCTGTTGTTTTTGTAGGGCGCCATTTTGAATCACAACTCTCTCCAATGGGTTTGCAATTCAATAGAAAGTGTGTGAGCGAGCAAGCTTGATTCAGACCATGGTTGCAATTAACCCAAACTCTCTCTATCTCCCCTCTCTCTCTCTCCTCTCTCTCTCTCTCTCTCTCTCCTCTCTCTATCTCCTCTCTCTCTCTGTCTCTCTCTCTCTCTCTCTCTCTCTCCTCTCTCTCTATCTCCTCTCCTCTCTCTCTCTCTCTCTCTCTCTCAGCCCCCCTCCCCCTGTCTCGAAGCTGAGTGGCAGCGTTGGGAACCTTGACAAGATCGGCACCACAGGATCAAACCACGTGAACGGGGAGGAGGGCGAAGACGGGTACACCCCCCCTCCTAGAGTTAGTACCTTCCGACCCAGGCCCTACAGCATGATGAACCCAGACATCTCACAGGTAAGAGAGGGGTGGTAACTCAGTAATGGAGTGCGGGAGTATTTAGGACAGGGAGCCAGTTGTGTTGGTGATTATGAATCGCGTTATTATCGTTATTGTTCTGTGACAAGTTGTCCTCCGGTAGCAAAGAGGATAACGCAGTCATGAGAGGAAGAGCCACGCGGGTACACAGCTGGATTTATACTGGAGATCAGACCCTTAACTGGTGTTCACTTCTCCTCTGGTTTACAGCTAGTTGTCGATTTTGGAACAACAACATCCTCGCCAAACAGGTAAGACTAAATCAAGCATTCTCACCCTCTCCTCTCAACCTTCCATCCTTCCCATCCTCTCCTCTCATCCTTCCATCCTTCCCACCCTCTCCTCTCATCCTCTCATCCTATCCTCCCTCCTTTTTGCCTATCAACAGGATTTGGCCAAATGCTCATATTGATTATGGTATCTCTCTCTCTCTCTCTCTCTCTCTCTCTCTCTCTCTCTCTCTCTCTCTGAAGAAACCCGTTTGCTCACGTGCGTCTCAGAAGGACGGTCACTAACGATCGCTCTGCGCCCCTCATCCAATGAGACGCTCCCTGTGCCAGGATCCACCAATCACAGGACGGGCACGACCATGTTGTGTTTTTCTGTGTTCTGTTGGGGTTGGGATAAATGTTGCTTGTATTCCAGGCTGGGGAAACTAGGGGTGGGGGGTCAATTAGAACGTAGTACTGTTTTTTTTTTTTTTAGAGTTACTTGGTGTAACGGGGTGGAGACTGGGCACGAACCTGCGAGCGTCTTTACCCACAATGCAAATCTTTGCCTTAAGGAATGCAGTGATCGGAAACAGTTTCCTCTGTTTTCCACCGGGGGCATCGTGTTTCCACTCTGCTTGCCCCGTTATCTGCGCCCGTTCTCTCTCTCTCTCTCTCTGTGTGACGAAGTCCTTTGTCTCCACCATTGTCCTTCCTAAGAGGGTAGAAACTGAACAGGAGGTTTATAAACCTAAAAGACTTGCCAGTGTTTCAAAAGAAATCCTGGGTTTTGCGTGGATGTTATTATTTATTTCTTAGCAGATGCCCTTATCCAGGGCGACTTACAATTGTTACAAGATATCACATTATTTTTACATACAATTACCCATTTATACAGTTGGGTTTTTACTGGAGCAATCTAGGTAAAGTACCTTGCTCAAGGGTACAGCAGCAGTGTCCCCCACTGGGGATTGAACCCACAACCCTCCGGTCCAGAGCCCTAACCACTACTCCACACTGCTGCCCAAGTTGCTGGAAGGATTGTGCAAGTGAGTAAGAAGGATTGAAGGGTGATGCATTTTCTAGAGGGTCGGCGTGGGGGGTGCAGGAGATTTTCCGGGAGGGGTAGAGAGAGGAGGATGGGGGTTAGATAGGATGAGAATGTGATGAGAGAGGGGGGAGATGTGAGAGAATGAAGGAGAGCAAAGTGAAGAGGAGGGAGAGGGGCGCGGTGCGGAACGTTTGAGAAGCAGTGTTCTAGAACTCTGTAAAGAACACTTGATGATCGAAACTGAGCTGGGGTCAAAGTTCAACGGAGTTGAACGGAGCGTGTATTAAACATTCCATTAACTAACTAATTTTGCCAAAAAAATAAATAGTATTTGCAAACACTGTATTACAAAAAGCATTATTTTAAATACATATATTTTATGGGGTTTTTTTGTTAGGAGTAGAAAAAACAAATGCTCACTAAACCTGAAATGAATCGATTGTATTTGCCCAGGTTGGAAATCCAGAAGCACTGTAATGCTCATCGTATCTTTCTATTACTTTTAGATGGATCTGTGATTTCTGTTCAAACGGGTGTATTGCTAACTGTGTATTTGAATAACTGGTTCAGAAATTGAGATTTTCTATTAATTGTGATTATTTTTTAAGCTTACTGGTCTTCACATTGCATCTACTTTTATCATTTCACACACAGGGCAGGTTTACTTAATCAGGCTTTAGTTTAGTTTAGTTTCGTCTCTTCACTTTGTGGCCTCAGGGCCAGCACAGGTACATCTCAATAGTGAAACACTAATACAAAGAGAGGCTCTTTTTATTTTGCTTTAATTAATTTCTTTTTTTCTCTAATTAATCTTTCGGGCTGATCTTAATTCCAGTGGAAATGACGCCCGGTTGAATCGGACTATTTGTCTTTTTGTAGTAATGCAAATATCTGATGTAAATGGAATGAAAAATAAAAACTAAAAATACATTTTAGAAAAATCAGAGTTGTTGTGTTTTGCTGGGTGGTGGTGGTGTGTGTGTTTTGCTGGGTGGTGTTGTGTGTGTGTTTTGCTGGGTGGTGTGTGTGTGTGTTTTGCTCGGTGGTGTTGTGTGTGTGTTTTGCTCGGTGGTGTGTGTGTGTTTTGCTGGGTGGTGGTGTGTGTGTTTTGCTGGGTGGTGTTGTGTGTGTGTGTTTTGCTGGGTGGTGTGTGTGTGTTTTGCTGGGTGTTGTGTGTGTGTTTCGCTGTGTGGTGTTGTGTGTGTGTTTTGCTGGGTGGTGGTGTGTGTGTTTTGCTGGGTGGTGGTGTGTGTGTGTTTTGCTCGGTGGTGTTGTGTGTGTGTGTTTTGCTGGGTGGTGTTGTGTGTGTTTTGCTGTGTGGTGTTGTGTGTGTGTTTTGCTGGGTGGTGTTGTGTGTGTGTTTTGCTGGGTGGTGTGTGTGTGTGTTTTGCTGTGTGGTGTTGTGTGTGTGTTTTGCTCGGTGGTGTTGTGTGTGTGTGTTTTGCTGGGTGGTGTTGTGTGTGTGTGTTTTGCTGGGTGTTGTGTGTGTGTTTCGCTGTGTGGTGTTGTGTGTGTGTTTTGCTGGGTGGTGGTGTGTGTGTTTTGCTGGGTGGTGGTGTGTGTGTGTTTTGCTGGGTGGTGTTGTGTGTGTTTTGCTGTGTGGTGTTGTGTGTGTGTTTTGCTGGGTGGTGTTGTGTGTGTGTTTTGCTGGGTGGTGTGTGTGTGTGTTTTGCTCGGTGGTGTTGTGTGTGTGTTTTGCTCGGTGGTGTGTGTGTGTTTTGCTGGGTGGTGGTGTGTGTGTTTTGCTGGGTGGTGTTGTGTGTGTGTGTTTTGCTGGGTGGTGTTGTGTCTGTGTGTTTTGCTCGGTGGTGTTGTGTGTGTGTTTTGCTGGGTGGTGTTGTGTGTGTGTGTTTTGCTGGGTGGTGTGTGTGTGTTTTGCTGGGTGGTGTTGTGTGTGTGTTTCGCTGTGTGGTGTTGTGTGTGTGTTTTGCTGACTTGTGTACATGTTTGGACGAAACATTGCCATACTTTCCACTCACAAAGCATTGTCCCCTGGAGGTAACTATAGTTCTTCCCGAGGGGTTTAGTTTCTTACAATGAGACGAGGTCTGCAGTCCAGATTTGTCTTATGAATCAGTCAAGTAAGAAAGCTTCATTTTTAAATAGCACATCATTTGGCGGTGAACTGTTCACCTCACTCTCATTATTCCTTGTATTTATTTACGTCTTCGAGTTGTTTGGATTTTAGGGAGTCACAAAACACTAAAAGCGAAGTTTTTAATGACTATTTTCACAAAACCGATGTCCAGCGACAGGTTTGTCCGGCGTTGTGATGTGTTGTGTGGAGAGGAGGACACTCAGCGTGATGACTTAATTTGAGGCCTTGAGAAAAAAAAAATATTGACAGAAAACCTTGTTTGTTAATTAATTGCATTCCCGGAAATACATATTTTTTGTTCATTACTGGATTTCACGTGACCATGTTTATATTCTGGTTAAATCTTAAACACTGTTTACATTTCATGTGTATCAAGGCTCAAAAATGTGGTCAATATTTATTTTGAATGTTTGTTGTTCTTAGCTGTACAAATATCATTTCATTTTATAGCCAATTTGCCTGTTGTGTAACATTCAGAACAACAAAAACATATCCAAATATTTTAGAGATTCATCTTAGTGGTCTAAAGGTCAAACCGCATGAGCTTTTAAAACACATTTTGACATAACAGTTTCTCTTCTGTCGGACTGTATTGCTGATATCAAAAGATGGATGCATGATAATTTCCTTCAGTTAAATTCTGACAAAGCTGAAATTTTGCTCCTGGGATCTGTGAATCATTTGCACAGAGTTACTTTCTGCTCACTGTCATTAGATGGTTCTGATATTAAAGTCAGTTCTAGTGTTAGGATCTTGGGTGCTGTTATGGATTCCTCCTTAACCTTTGAACCTCGCGTACGCAGTGTTGTTAGGACAGACTTTTTTCACCTCTGCAGTATTGCCCGTTTATGTCCTTTTAGAACATAAGAACATAAGGAAGTTTGCAAACGAGAGGAGGCCATTCGGCTCATCTTGCTCGTTTAGTTGTTAGTAGCTTATTGATCCCAGAATCTCATCAAGCAGCTTCTTGAAGGATCCCAGGGTGCCGGCTTCAACAACATTACTGGGGAGTTGGTTCCAGACCCTCACAATTCTCTATGAAAAAGTGCCTCCTATTTTCTGTTCTGAATGCCCCTTTATCTAATCTCCATTTGTGACCCCTGGTCCTTGTTTCTTTTTTCAGGTCAAAGAAGTCCCCCGGGTTGACATTGTCTATACCTTTTAGGATTTTGAATGCTTGAATCAGATCATCGCGTAGTCTTCTTTGTTCAAGACTGAATAGATTCAATTCTTTTAGCCTGTCTGCATACAACATGCCTTTTAAACCCGGGATAATTCTGGTCGCTCTTCTTTGCACTCTTTCTAGAGCAGCAATATTCTTTTTGTAACGAGGTGACCAGAACTGATCACAATATTCTAGGTGAGGTCTTACTAATGCACTGTAAAGTTTTAGAATTACTAGGCAAGCGCAGTGCGCAGAGTACCACTTTTTAACTCATACCTGATAATAACACTACACCTGGCAGAATTTTATGCGATATCATTTTGTAGTCTTTGATTGCATGATGTTAAATAAATGATCTAAATTATGTTCATATCATTTTTTTTTAAATTATGTCTCAATCCTAAAATCCGAGGAGATGCAAAACTTTTGACCACAGCTGTGGGTGAATAACCTCCAGCTTGAATAAAAATAATAATTAAAAAAAACAAAAACATGTTATCTAAAGATAAACTGCTGACGTGATGTCGCACAAACATTGAATTAAACAAACACGCCTCCCCCTGCGCGGTATATAAATACACGTGCATTCCACTATCTCAGCATCTCGAACAGCTCGAGACTTCTCCTTTGCAGACAGATTGCGTGGAACGATCAGACAGCTCTCGTTCGTTTTGTAGTCAGGTGAGTGGGCTCGTCCGTTGAAGAGTGTTTTAGCATTGAACTAGTTCATTAGGCAAACATGATATAGACGACATCTGGAGGTCTGGTAATAGATGTGCACACTGCTGCAGAGGAATACAGTACACAATGAGTACAGCATAATAACATTGTAATGATGTGTGAGCACACCTGGATTTACTAAGTAACTACTATGTAAATACACAGTCATTAAAGACTCTTAATGGAAAGCGTCACCCAGATAACTGATTTCTCTTCATGTTTTCCTCCAGGCTCTAGTGTTTACAGTATGCTGGGTAAAGGCACAGCGCCGTGGCTTCAAATCCTTATCATCGCTGCCATCGTCGGAAATGGCTTATCGGATCCTGAGCAACTCCTGTCCATCAGCGATCTCCAAAACAAACAGCCGTTTGGAGTTCAGCCTCCGTCTCACGGCTATATATTGCTTTGGTGGTTATGCAATAGAGTAATTCTTACTGATAATAATATTAACGCTTTCATTCTGAGCTGCAATCCTCGTTTAAATGAATACAGTTTTCACAGATTTGATAATAGGTGGGACAACAGTTGTGGCTGCTTTCCCCTCCCCAATGCAAGCAACGTTGAATATTTTGCAATTGGCAATTTAAATAGTCAAAGCTGTCGGATATCTGATCACTTGGATCCCGAGATCAGATTGTACTTTGATTTAGATATACACGATGAGAGCTGGCTCCGATACAAAAACAATGTGCGACTGATCATATCCTTAAACCAAGGCGATTCTATTGTAAGAAGTATTTATATCACTGACCATTACCATCCACGCAGAACCTTTGAAATCTCCCAAAGTCTCATCAGCGATATAAGAACTCTACCGTTGCAGACATTTATGAACTCGGTGGGTTACGATCAACCACGAGATTTTGTTTGTCGCTCTAACCTGTATCAAGGCAGGCGTGAAAGCTACGTGGATGACTGCGACGATTTGCTGAGATACAACACGGAGATCACAATCTCTTCCTGGGAAGGGATGCCACGGGTGCATTGGAAAAATCTACCCTGGAGCGATTATTATGGCTGGATCGGTCTGTATAAATCCAGTGACGCTAAGAACGAAAGCTATGTTGCATGGAGTTGGACTAACGGAAATCAAAATAACGATATACTAATATCGACGCGTATTAATCCGGGAATGCAAGCGCGGTACTTCAGGTCGAAGGGGTACAATGCTGTACTAGCGTCGCCACAGATCCACGAGTCTTGTTGGAAAGATCCAACGCCCATCTCAACCCACCCACATTTATCACTTCAGCTTGTTTTCAATGACCAGGGACTCTCGGGTGTCAAGCTCTACGTTAGTAAGTCATATACGGGAAACTGGAGAGAAGGGTTAGAAAATGCATGGGTAGGTTTTTATTTGCTTCATAAAGACTCAAAAGAATACAAAGGATACCAGTATCTGAGCAGATTCCAAAGAGGGACTGATCTGCCCGAATACGAGGTTTATTCGGACGGTTATGCAGGACCGTACATGAGTTCAGACTTGGAAGCACGATTGTTTTGTGATAGTGGTTATGAGTGCGTTCTTGTCAGTACTCCGCACTGGACCTGTTAGTATGTATCACGTATCATCAGCTAGAATGCAGGTCCGGGCTGTTTGTTGCAGATTAGGGGGAGTTTCCCCGAGAACACTTTGGACAAATGAAATAACTTTGGTTAATTAAGTTGACAATGACTAGATTGATGCGTATTCTTTTCCCAGTAACTGATCTGCATTGTATCCGCTGCTGTTATCAATGTATGCATGATTATCTGATCTCTATTTTAAAACTGTATTTGATTGAACAGTAGCCTTTTCTTTATAAATATGAATGGTATTATTATTGTCATTGTTGTTATTTATTTCTTACAGACACCCTTATCCAGGGCGACATACAATTGTTACAAGATAACACATTATTTTTACATACAATTACATTATTATTATTATTATACACATTATTTTTACATACAATTACCCATTTATACAGTTGGGTTTTAACTGGAGCAATCTAGGTAAAGTACCTTGCTCAAGGGTACAGCAGCAGTGTCCCCCCACCTGGGATTGAACCCACGACCCTCCGGTCAAGAGTCCAGAGCCCTAACCGCTACTTCACACTGCTGCCCTGCTAACTAAACACAGAGCCCAATTTATTAAGGATTTTACTCTTCAGGGTCAGTTATTGGTAGGGGTTCATTTATAAAAGCTTTTTAAACAAATAACATAAGACGTATTCAAGTGAAATGTAAACTCACAGCAGAATATGTCACACCTAAAACATCGGCAGCTCCATATAATGAAACTACTATCATTTGATTTTACATATCAAATCAAAACGTGTCAGACGTTTCAGTGCTTTCACACCTTCATCAAAGCATCGAAGTATCAACAAGAATCACACAAATACATACAGATAACAACAACAGCTGCTATACAGATTTATACAAAAAAACACACAAGCATGCAAAATTAAATTTGAAAAAAAATACAAATCAAATAGAACGAAGGAAAAAAAAATACACCTTGCACAAAAAATGAAGTTGTAATTCTTCATAGATAATTAAATTCATAAAACGCATAAATAATGCGTCTAAGCCATGCTGTACCGTGCAGTGCCGTGGCGTGCTGTGCCGAGCGTGTGGTGTTCACCGATATTTCTTAAGGAGCAAACATATTTAAAGTCTGGGAACAGACTATGTAAGTATACATGGAAACTAAAAACCAAACTAGAGTGGTTTTCGTGTGATTTGCCTTCGTGCAGCGGTGCATGTAAACTAAATGCATGTGACAGGTGCGGGTTTTTGCAAAGTGATTCCCATCTCGAGTTGTGAAACTGAAGCCCTGTTTACGCCATTGTGGCTCCGCTCTTACTCTGTTTCGCGCCTTAATGGCGTCAGTTTCACAGCCTACACGCCATCAGTGACACAACTCTGTAGTTCTTTAAACAACTACATCTCCCAGCACCCTCCACGCCGTGGAAACGTTCTCTCTTTTAAATAAAGTTGGTTGTTTGTTTGGATGGATGTGAATCTCTCTCGGTTGACCCCCGGAAGTGGAACACAGAAAGAAAAACAGAGGCTGCTGCTTGAAAAAAAACAAAACAAAACACAGAAGCAAGTATTATATATATTTAAAAATGTATTCTTTATTTTTGGTAAGTTGATTTAAGTCGCTCGCCGGTTTTTCTTGGTTTTTGTAGAGAAGGCTGTGGTTTGTTTGGCGCTGTGTGTGAGTTTGAGATAATAATATTAGACACGGGCCCGGTGCGGTTTGATATTATTTTTTTTTATTATTGTAGAGAAATGCAAAAACATCACGCCATAAAATCTAACATTTGAGTTCAAACGCAGTCTTTTATACCAGGGGAACGTACTGCGTCCTTGTGCTTTAAAATAACAGCGTCGTTTAATTTGTAATGATCGGAGAATCAAACATTTATAACGCCAGCGATAGTTCTGTGGCGTTACGCATTTTTGTATGATGGCGTTTTATATTATATTTGGGTTATCAGTTTATATATATATATATATATAATTACACCTTGTTAACGAAATAAGTGTTTAAAAATAATTATTTGTAACATTTTGAGTTAAAAAAAAAAACGAAACTTATATTTGTGCAAAGAAATCAAAGAATCAATAATCCAGCGCAACAGGCGCGTTCATTTATATAATTTATTTAGTTTAATTGTGTTTTTTCTTAATATTTTTTAACGGTTTTAGTTGTAACATGCTGGCTGGTGGCACGCCTGTTTATAATCTAAGTCTCGCCGTAGCGTCAGGGATAATTTGGCGACAGTTGGTAGCTGTGTCGTACAGGGGGTAGTTAAAATGCCACTCCTGGAATGTCATGCATCGCTCTTTTATTAATGATTTTGAAGGTGGAATCTGTTCCTGCCTCGCCGCAGTTACTTCATCTAACAAATACACTGAATATGTGTCAGCTTGTTTATCTGTACCATATGTGGAGATATTAAAAACCGCATCGGAATTAATCCACTAGAGGGCGACAAACACTCCCTGTTTGACTTACTTTGTCTTGTATTATTATTATTATTATTATTATTATTATTATTATTATTATTATTATTATTATTATTATTATTTATTTCTTAGCAGACGCCTTTATCCAGGGCGACTTACAATTGTTACAAGATATCTCATTATTTTTTACATACAATTACATTATTTTTTACATACAATTACCCATTTATACAGTTGGGTTTTTACTGGAGCAATCTAGGTAAAGCACCTTGCTCAAGGGTACAGCAGCAGTGTCCCCCAATTGGGATTGAACCCATGACCCTCTGGTCAAGAGTCCAGAGCCCTAACCACTACTCCACACTGCTGCTGTACAGCTCTGGCCAAAAGTTTTGCTTCACCCGGTCTATACAATTAACTAATTTTGCTTCATAAAGTCGAATGGAACCTGTTGAATAATGTTAACATATTGAATTACACACCAGCGCTTTGTAGTTTTCCATATAGCTAACAAAAAAAACTGATGACAATGGAAAAACGCGACATTTCAAAATCTAATATGAAATACTACTGTTATGGCTTCTGACTTTTGCGATATAATTTTGTAATTACTTTTGATTTACATGATGTTAAATAAAATTATGTTCATATAAAATTCTAGGCGATGCAAGACTTTTGCCCATAGCTGTAACGGATGATTTGATAATATCATAGTTAGGCCAAACTGACGTTTTATTTTCTCTGTTATTGTATTTACAGAATGAAAATGTTACTTCAAGACAAATAAAATCCAACTTCGAGTGAAAAAAAAACAGTGTCGTTGAATCTTTGGCAGCTGAAGAGGTAATGTGACGGATTTCTGTGTGACCTTAGCAGCCATTAAACCTCAGAAACACTTTGTACATAATGAACGGACATTGTGAAAGGAAGCTAAAACAATTGGTACACACTGAAACGCACACACACACACACACTCAAATTTATATTTTTTATATTATGCGTTTAAAGAAAATGTATAATGGATTCATCGCTTAGTCTTGCTGTACTGTTTGCATTTCTGGTTGAGACGGCTGGTTTGGACTCCTCAGACTGTAACAGCAAGCAGTCCAAAATCAGACATCACTGGGATCTGCAATACCTGCAGGAAGCGGTTGTGTGTGTTTTTTATTTTATTTTAAGCATCAGGTTTGAGTATTTTTCTGTGTCTGTGCAGGTGTGTCCTGTGTGTTCAGTGCTGGGGGGGGGGGGCGTGTGGAGCCCTCCTTTATTTTGACTGTTCTTCTTCGGAGTAAAAGATATTATTTGAAGTTTGGAGGCTATGCTTTTTTGGTCGCTTGCCACTAAATGACCTTGAAATATTATTTTTCTCCTCCAGAGTCTGCTTTGGCAAAGACAAGATGGCAGACAAAGATGGGAAAGCGGGTCTTGGAAACGGTGAGAAAAAAGACGTCCTGTCTGTGTGTCTCTGTCTGTGTGTCTCTGTCTCTGTCTGTGTCTCTGTCTCCTGTCTGTGTGTCTCTCTGTGTATCTCTGTCTCTCTGTGTGTGTCTCTGTCTGTCTCTCTGTGTGTGTCTCTGTCTGTGTGGCTCTGTCTGTGTCTCTGTCTGTGTCTGTGTGGCTCTGTCTCTGTCTGTGTGGCTCTGTCTCTGTCTGTGTGTCTCTGTCTCTGTCTGTGTGTCTGTCTGTGTGTCTGTCTGTGTATCTCTGTCTCTGTCTGTGTGTCTCTGTCTCTGTCTGTGTGTCTCTCTGTGTGTCTCTGTCTCTGTCTGTGTGTCTCTGTCTCTGTCTGTGTGGCTCTCTGTGTGTGTCTGTGTCTCTCTGTCTGTGTGGCTCTCTGTGTGTCTCTCTGTGTGTGTCTCTCTGTGTGTATGATCTTTATCTATTTGTCTCACTGGTTTCCCCTGAAGAGGCTCAACAGTTGCAGGACGGCTCCTGCGATCCTCTGCCGACCCGAGGAGGAGGAGGAGGGGAGGAGGAAGAGGAAGAGGCAGGCACACTTCCTGTCCAAAGCAGACCGGGTGAACACGACACAGGCGAGTTCGTTGAAGTGTTTTTTTGTCATGAGCGACACCCTGAGTTTTAACCCTGCTCTAAAATGTTTAAATGAACCAATTCAAGTAAACCTCCTTCTGTCCAGACCCCAAAGTAGTTCAGTGTCTCATTTGATAAACAGCCCTCCAGCACCTGGATTGATTGATTGATTGATTGATTGATTGATTGGACACCCTGCTCAAAAACTAGGTAAAAAAAAAACGCCACTCAAGTCGAAGATAATGCTCTTGAAATTCTTTCCAGGCGGAAGTGGGGAGACGGCTCAAGATAAAACCGCGGAACAGGAAGGAGAGCGGAGAGAGGAGGAGGAGGAGGAGGAAGAGGAGGAACAGGAACAGGAACAGGAGTCGGACAGCATGGAGGAGACTGTCCGATATTCCCTGACTGAGGAAGCGGGAGACAGCGATGACCGGAGCGGGGGAGGAGGAGGCAGCCGAAGAGAGCTCCGGAAAAGAAGACGCAACAGGAGCCGGGGACACACGTCCTCCAGCTCGGACGAGGACATCGAAGAGGAGGACGAGGAGGAGGAGGAGGAGGAGGAAGACGAGCAAGCCCTGGACGAGTGGCTGGACTCTGAGCTCAAGGAGCTGGGCTGCCCCGGCTGGAGGGCGGTCCCCGAGCTCAGGGCCAGAGAGATCGGGAGAGGGCTGCCTCATTTTACCCCCAGGGCGTGCGGAGCCCGGGGGCTGGTGCAGAGGTTCAAGCTGCAGGGGAGTCTGGAGAAGCACAGCGGCTGTGTGAACACCCTGCATTTCAACAGCTCCGGGAGCAGGCTGGCCTCGGGCAGCGACGACCTGAAGGTGATTATCTGGGACTGGACGAGGAAGAGAGCCGTGCTGGAATTCGAAACGGGGCACAAGAGCAACGTGTTTCAGGTAAGACTTCAAGCGGGAGACGTGTGGGTGTGTCAGCGCAGACCTGGGTGAAGCACGCATGCAGCGACACGCATGCACACAAGCTAGGGTTTAGAGTTTTGCATCGCCCTATAGAACAAACACGTTTTGCTTCGTAAAATTTGAAAGCTGCTGAATAATTTGACGGTAACGCATTGAATTCCACACCCAGCGCTTTTGTAGTTTTCTGTCTACTGGAAAAAACCCTGAAAAAAATGCGACATTTTTTTAAATCTAACACGAAACGCTACTGTACTGCTATTATGGCTTCCGGTACAGACTTTAATGCGATAATCATTTAGTAGTTTCTTTTAGATGTTAAATAAAATATCTAAATTCTGTTCGTAGATTTTTATTTTTTAATTTTTGATTCTGTCTCTCCTAAAATTCCAGGACTTTGTTTGGCTTTCTTTCTTTCTCTGCAGGCGAAGTTTCTTCCTCACAGTGGAGACTCCACCCTGGTCATGTGTGCGCGGGACGGACAGATTCGATTGGCTGATCTGTCAGCCACGCAGCGATGCAAATCCACCAAGAAAGTGGCTCAACACAAAGGAGCGGCCCACAAGGTAGAACCCGGATCCGCGAGAGAGCGATCCTTCAGCGATCCCAGCCGGACACACACACAGTCCCACCGTACTGCACTATCGATAGGATCCACCCAGCTACAGCCAAGAGTTTAGCATCACCGCCCTCAGTGAACTAACTGTGCTTCATAGAGTCCAGTGAAAGCTGCTGAATAATGTTCCCTTGTTAACATATTGAATTCCACCCCCTCTATATAGAATGAACTCCCTCAGCTTCATAGAGTCCAATGAAAGCTGCTGAATAATGTTCCCTTGTTAACATATTGAATTCCACACCCTCTATATAGAATGAACTCCCTCAGCTTCATAGAGTCCAATGAAAGCTGCTGAATAATGTTCCCTTGTTAACATATTGAATTCCACCCCCTCTATATAGAATGAACTCCCTCAGCTTCATAGAGTCCAATGAAAGCTGCTGAATAATGTTCCCTTGTTAACATATTGAATTCCACCCCCTCTATATAGAATGAACTCCCTCAGCTTCATAGAGTCCAGTGAAAGCTGCTGAATAATGTTCCCTCGTTCATCTATTGAATCACACACTGCGTCCTACCTAGCTGAAAACTGAAATCTCCGAGATTATTACAGTAGTTATTACTGTAGCATTTCAAATAGTTTTTTTGTAAAAATCAGACTCCCGCTGCACAGCAGTGTGATCCAGTCCTGGTTTCACTAGGAGTTTAATAATAAGACACACCTGAGCTTGTTAGCTGGACACACTGGGGCTGATCAAGCTGGTAGTGAAACCTGGACTGGGTGACACTGCTGTGTGACAGGAGCCTGATTCCCATCCCCGTGCTGTTTTAATGAATGTTTCATCTCTCTCTCTCTCTCTCGCTCTCTCTCAGCTGGCTCTGGATCCCGACTCTCCCTGCTTCTTCCTGTCAGCTGGAGAGGATGCTGTCGTCTACGGGATCGACTTGCGACTGGATCGACCCGCAACGTAAGAGACCCCCCCCAAAGAGAACCCCACCTTCTCTCTATCCCTCTCTCCTCTCTCCTCTCTCTCTCCTCTATCTCCTGTTTATCTCATCTCTCCTCTCTATCCCTCTCTCCTCTCTCTCTGTCTCTCCTCTCTCTATCTCCTGTTTATCTCCTCTCTCCTCTCTATCTTCTGTCTCCTCTATCTCCTCTCTCTCTCTCCTCTCTCTTCCTTTCTCTCTCTTCCTCCCTCTCTCTCCTCTCTCTCCTCTCTCTCCTCTCTTCTCTATCTTCTCTCTCTCTCTCTTCCTTTCTCTCTCTCTCTCTTCCTTTCTCTTCCTCTCTTCCTCTCTTCTCGCTATCTCCTCTCTCTCTCTCCTCTCCCCTCCTCTCTCCTCTCTCTCCCCCTCTCTCTTTCTCCCTCTCTCTTCCCCTCTCTCTCCCTCCTCTATCTCCTCTTTCCTCTCCCTCCCTCTCCTCTCTCTCTCCTCTCTCCTCTCTCCCCTCTTTCTCTGTCTTCCTCGCTCTCTCTTCCCCCTCTCTCTCTCTCCCCTCTCTTCTCTCTCTCCCCTCTCTCTCCCCTCTCTCCTCTCTCTCCCCTCTCTCCCTCCCTCCCTCTCTCTCTATCTCTCCATTCTGCACATCGAATTAAAGACCAGCTCTCTGGAGACACGCTGTTCAAACAGAATTATTCTACCTTTTTCAATTTGTGTCTCCTCTCGTCTGTCTGAGCAGGAAGCTGGTGGTCACAAAGGAGAACGACAAGAAAGTGGGTCTGTACACAATCTACGTGAACCCGGCCAGGACCGATGAGTTTGCTGTGGGGGGGGCGTGACCAGTATGTCCGGTGGGTGTCTCAAACCACCTGCGCTCTGCAGTGGAGAAACCTTTATTTTTTTTACAGTGCTGTGTACATTTTTTTTTTGGTTTGTTCTGTAGAATTTACGATCAGAGAAAGATCAATGAAAATGAGAACAACGGCGTTCTGAAGAAGTTCTGTCCGCAGCACTTGGTCACCAGCGAGTCCAAAACCAACATCACTTGTCTTGTGTACAGCCACAACGGGACGGGTGAGTAAAGCTGCTTTTAGAAAGCGTTTCCCAGTTCAAATCACCCGGCTCAGCCACTGACTCCCTGTGTGTGTGTGACCCTGAGCAAGTCACTGAACCTCCTTGTGCTCCGTCCTTCAGACGAGACGTCAAACGAGGTCCTATTGGAAGTGACTCTGCAGCAGCCACTGACTCCCTGTGTGTGTGTGTGACCCTGAGCAAGTCACTGAACCTCCTTGTGCTCCGTCCTTCAGGATGAGACGTCAAACAAACGAGCTCCTATTGGAAGTGACTCTGCAGCAGCAGCAGTTGTTGATGATGCAGAGTTCACCCCCCTAGTATCTGGAAGTCGCTTTGGATAAAAGCGTCTGCTAAATGACTAATTTTAATACAAAGAAAAATTATAATAATATTGATTTACTATTAAGAAGCAGATTCTAATTCTTGAAATCTAATCGAAGACACAAAGAGATTTCAAATAAAGGCAAGTCATTTGATCTCATGGTGTGCCGCTCTGGCCAAAAATTTTGCATCATCACCCTATAGAACGAACTCATTTCTGTTTCATGTAGTCGAATGGAACCTGCTGAATAATGTAGTTTCCCCATATACTTAACAATAAAAAAATAACTTCAAAATCCAGCCTGAAATACTACTGAATTACTATTGTGGCTTCCGGTAGACTATCCATGTCTTTTTAAAATAAATTCTAGGTGATGTGAAGCTGCTGCTATTTAAGCAAGCCTTTCCCCTGGCACTCTGCCCTGCAGTTAGCCTGTGTGAAGCCTTGCCAAGCTGTATTGTGTTCGGATTTGATGAATAGTCTGCGTTACTTGACTGTTGGTGTGACTCTCCTTTCTCAGAACTGCTGGCCAGCTACAACGACGAAGACATTTACCTGTTTGACACGAGCCACAGCGATGGAGCCCAGTACATGAAACACTACAAGGGACATCGTAACAATGCAACAGGTGGGGCTGACTGAACCAGGGATCGCATTGAGG
The DNA here is from genome assembly GCF_902713425.1 of Acipenser ruthenus. Lineage (NCBI taxonomy): Eukaryota > Metazoa > Chordata > Actinopteri > Acipenseriformes > Acipenseridae > Acipenser > Acipenser ruthenus. Next base: position 164,373 of record NW_026708051.1, read on the forward strand.
CTCCCACGCTGTAGAGCTGTGGGGGTCGTGAGCAAGGAGGCATGAGAGAGAGAGGCAGAGAGAGAGGCAGAGAGAGAGAGAGAGAGAGGCAGAGAGAGAGAGAGAGAGAGGCAGAGAGAGAGAGAGAGAGAGGCAGAGAGAGAGAGAGAGAGAGGCAGAGAGAGAGAGAGAGAGAGGCAGAGAGAGAGAGAGAGAGGCAGAGAGAGAGAGGCAGAGAGAGAGAGGCAGAGAGAGAGAGGCAGAGAGAGAGAGGCAGAGAGAGAGAGGCAGAGAGAGAGAGGCAGAGAGAGAGAGGCAGAGAGAGAGAGGCAGAGAGAGAGAGAGAGAGGCAGAGAGAGAGAGAGAGAGGCAGAGAGAGAGAGAGGCAGAGAGAGAGAGAGAGAGGCAGAGAGAGAGAGAGAGAGGCAGAGAGAGAGAGAGAGAGAGAGAGAGAGTATAGTGTGCACGTTTATTAGAACACACACACCCTCGTTGCTTCTGTAATTTTTCATTTGTTGTGCGTTTGAAATCCAAACCATCGGAACTGAAAATCTTGGGGGGGGGGGGGAAAGTTGTCTAATTTTAATGGCTTTAGTAGGCCGCACATGCAATTAATTTAAAAACAGTCAGAGAAAAGGAACATGGAGCCACACACAGTCAAACGCAGGAGACTTTTTAGGAGCTGTTTAAGACGTCTGATTAAAGCACAAAGCGGTCTCACATTTTCACACACAGGAGCGCCTGTTGTTTCTATATCAATGATTACTGAGAGGAGATTGAAATTCTCACACCCTGAGGTGTTCATGCAGGCGGGTATATAAAGGATATCAATGACACATCTGGAGGTGCTGTAATGCAGTTGTGTGTGTGTGTGTGTCTCTCTCTCTGGGTGTCTGTGTTTGTGACTCTCTGTGTGACTGGCTCTCATCACAAGTTGTCTGTTTTTCCTCTTGCTCTCTGATCAGTGAAAGGGGTGAATTTCTACGGTCCACGCGACGAGTTTGTAGTCAGCGGCAGTGACTGTGGACACATCTATCTGTGGGAGAAGAACTCAGCCCGCATCGTGCAGTTCATGGAGGGAGACAAAGGGGGCGTGGTGAGTGGATTTCAGGGTCTCTTTCTATTCCAGTTCCTTTTTTGAAAATGAATTCCCACTTCCTTCGAAGGATATTTTTAGGGAGACAAAAGTTTTGCATCGCCTAGAATTATAGGATTGAAACATTAATAAAAACTATAGGAACATAATTTAGATCTTTTATTTAACATCATGTCATCAAAGAAGCTACAAAATGATAACTTATAAAAGTCTACACCGGAATCCGTAATAGTAGCACAGTAGTATTTCAAGTTAGATTTCGAAATGTCACATTTTTTAGTTGTCAGTTTTCCGTTAAGTATCTGGGAAAACTACCAGGCGCTGGGTGTGGAATTCAATATGTTAACAAGGGAACATTATTCAGCAGCTTTCACTGGACTCTATGAAGCTGAGGGAGTTCATTCTATATAGAGGGGGTGGAATTCAATATGTTAACAAGGGAACATTATTCAGCAGCTTTCACTGGACTCTATGAAGCTGAGGGAGTTCATTCTATATAGAGGGGGTGGAATTCAATATGTTAACAAGGGAACATTATTCAGCAGCTTTCATTGGACTCTATGAAGCTGAGGGAGTTCATTCTATATAGAGGGGGTGGAATTCAATATGTTAACAAGGGAACATTATTCAGCAGCTTTCATTGGACTCTATGAAGCTGAGGGAGTTCATTCTATATAGAGGGGGTGGAATTCAATATGTTAACAAGGGAACATTATTCAGCAGCTTTCACTGGACTCTATGAAGCTGAGGGAGTTCATTCTATATAGAGGGGGTGGAATTCAATATGTTAACAAGGGAACATTATTCAGCAGCTTTCATTGGACTCTATGAAGCTGAGGGAGTTCATTCTATATAGAGGGGGTGGAATTCAATATGTTAACAAGGGAACATTATTCAGCAGCTTTCACTGGACTCTATGAAGCTGAGGGAGTTCATTCTATATAGAGGGGGTGGAATTCAATATGTTAACAAGGGAACATTATTCAGCAGCTTTCATTGGACTCTATGAAGCTGAGGGAGTTCATTCTATATAGAGGGGGTGGAATTCAATATGTTAACAAGGGAACATTATTCAGCAGCTTTCAGTGGACTCTATGAAGCTGAGGGAGTTCATTCTATATAGAGGGGGTGGAATTCAATATGTTAACAAGGGAACATTATTCAGCAGCTTTCAGTGGACTCTATGAAGCTGAGGGAGTTCATTCTATATAGAGGGGGTGGAATTCAATATGTTAACAAGGGAACATTATTCAGCAGCTTTCATTGGACTCTATGAAGCTGAGGGAGTTCATTCTATATAGAGGGGGTGGAATTCAATATGTTAACAAGGGAACATTATTCAGCAGCTTTCATTGGACTCTATGAAGCTGAGGGAGTTCATTCTATATAGAGGGGGTGGAATTCAATATGTTAACAAGGGAACATTATTCAGCAGCTTTCACTGGACTCTATGAAGCTGAGGGAGTTCATTCTATATAGAGGGGGTGGAATTCAATATGTTAACAAGGGAACATTATTCAGCAGCTTTCATTGGACTCTATGAGGCTGAGGGAGTTCATTCTATATAGAGGGGGTGGAATTCAATATGTTAACAAGGGAACATTATTCAGCAGCTTTCATTGGACTCTATGAAGCTGAGGGAGTTCATTCTATATAGAGGGGGTGGAATTCAATATGTTAACAAGGGAACATTATTCAGCAGCTTTCATTGGACTCTATGAAGCTGAGGGAGTTCATTCTATATAGAGGGGGTGGGATTCAATATGTTAACAAGGGAACATTATTCAGCAGCTTTCATTGGACTCTATGAAGCTGAGGGAGTTCATTCTATATAGAGGGGGTGGAATTCAATATGTTAACAAGGGAACATTATTCAGCAGCTTTCATTGGACTCTATGAAGCTGAGGGAGTTCATTCTATATAGAGGGGGTGGAATTCAATATGTTAACAAGGGAACATTATTCAGCAGCTTTCATTGGACTCTATGAAGCAAAATTAGTTCATTCTATAGGGTGATGCAAAACTTTTGGCCAGAACTGTAAATCTCCTCTCTCTCTCTCTCTCTCTCTCTCTCTCTCTTCCCCCCAGGTGAACTGTCTTGAACCACACCCTCACCTGCCTGTTTTAGCCACCAGTGGTTTGGACCACGATGTGAAGATCTGGGCTCCCACGGCAGAGACCCCCACCGGACTGCGAGGGCTGAAAGAGGTACGACTGAAATAAGAAAAACAAAAACGTTTGGCCACAGACTACATTAAACTCCTGCAAAACCTTTTAGTGCACAGCCCCCTGTAGCTATAAAAGCTTAATCTCTCCGTCCCGCTCAGGTGATGAAGAAGAACAAGCGGGAGCGCGATGAAGACAGCGTGCGACACGGAGACCAGTACGACACGCAGCTGCTGTGGTTCCTCATGAGACACATGAGACACAGGCGACCGCAGAGGGTGAGCGCCGTGACATCACATTGCAGCAGAATCCCCCGCGCGCTCTCCCATTGGCTGAGAGGGAGACCTGCTGCAGCAGTGTGCAAACGTATTGGAACACCTGCAGGATTTTTGTCCCCCGATGTCCTTTGTGTGTCTTCTGTACCCTCCTGGGTGTGAGAATTTAACCTTTTTTCTCTCACTGTTTTTTTAAATGAACTGCATGGGCGGCCCGTTTTTAAAGTCATCAGGTCAATTAGACGATCGCTAATTTGCCCGACAGTTTTCCCAGGTTTTCAGTTCAGGTGGTTTTCACACGCGCGACAAATCAGAACTACAGAAGCAATGGGGGGGGGGTATGTGTTCTAATAAGTTTGTACACTGCTGTGTGTGTGTCTATCTAGATATATAATATATATATATAGAGAGAGCATAAGCAACGCTCCCCTCAAAAACCACAGAGGGCAGCAGCTTGCTCACCTGCTGTGGTACAATGACATCACTCCACAAGCACCGAGCTTGTGTTTTTAACAGGAGCGCCCATTGACTCGGTGTATATAATGTGTGTATTTATTTATTAGTCTTTAAGAAATGCTGTGATGTTTTGTGGTTTTGCTGTGTGTTTCTGTGGCAGAGCCGTCGTGGAGAGGCCGGGGGTCCCGAGGGAGACTCTGACGAGTCGTGGAGCTCGCCGGACTCCTCGGATGAAGAAGAGACCGGGCCCGATCACGTGCAGTGCATGTCCTCCTGAACGACAGACGGACAGACTCGCAGAACGACACACGGACGGACTCCCAGAACGACAGACAGACGGACGGACTCCCAGAACGACCCAGACGGACGGACGGACTCCCAGAACGACCCAGACGGACGGACGGACTCCCAGAACGACCCAGACGGACGGACGGACTCCCAGAACGACCCAGACGGACGGACGGACTCCCAGAACGACCCAGACGGACGGACGGACTCCCAGGACGACCCAGACGGACGGACGGACTCCCAGGACGACCCAGACGGACGGACGGACTCCCAGGACGACCCAGACGGACGGACGGACTCCCAGGACGACCCAGACGGACGGACGGACTCCCAGAACGACCCAGACGGACTCGCAGGACGACCCAGACGGACGGACGGACTCGCAGGACGACCCAGACGGACGGACGGACTCGCAGGACGACCCAGACGGACGGACGGACTCGCAGGACGACCCAGACGGACGGACGGACTCCCAGGACGACCCAGACGGACGGACGGACTCGCAGACAGACAGACTCGCAGACAGACAGACTCGCAGACAGACAGGCACGACCCGGGGGGGGGGGGTTTCAATCAGAAAACACAGGCCGGCTCCATCAGCCACCGAGTTACTTGTCATTCTCCTGTGCTATCAAATCAAACTTCAACACACGAGACAGAATCGCTCTGAGAATGAAAGTGCAGCTTCATCCAGCTGCAACACACGAGACAGAATCGCTCTGAGAATTAAGTGTACAGCTGTGGCCAAAAGTTTTGTAGTTTTTTTTTTTTTTCATATAGTTAACGAATGACAAAAATTGAAAAATGTGACAAAATACAACCGTGCTACTATGATGGCTTCCGGTATAGACTTTTATGCGATATCATTTTGTAGTTTATTTCATTACACGATGATGTTAAATAAGATGAAAATTATCTTCATACAGTTTTTTTTTCATTTAATTCTCTCCAGTCTTAAAATTCCAGGTGATTCATAACTTTTTGGTCAGAGCTGTACCCCGTCAGACACACATGAGCTGGAATCAGTTTCTGAATTGAGCGTGACTTTGTGATCCGCGTTATTTTCTGTTCAGTCGAGCCACGCCGAGCCGAAGTGTTTCTTGAGGGTAAAAAAAAAAAAGATTCTAGGTCAAAATCAAACAAGCGAACTGTGTCTGGATGCTGGCTTGAATAGAGCCGGTTAACTTCTAAAGCAGCGTGTTGTGTTTTTATCGTTTCCTTTAGTGAATTCACTCCTCGGCAGGCCAGACAGAGAACCACGACAAGAACCAGCGATTTGTTTTATTTTTTTTTGTCCAAATTGCAATTTAAAACAGACTGATTTCAGAAAACGTGGGTGGATGGGTGCGTCACAGGGGGGAAAACAAAGGAAACTTTGTGTGTGTGTAAGCGACAAATTGTACTGTTTGAAGAATTTAATATGAAACGATGTACCGACGTCTGAGGAGTTTTTTTTACAGACAAAGTTAGAAACATTGAAATATAAAGAGGAGGAGAGGAGAGGGAGAGCCGGGGCGAAACGTCATTTTTTTTATTTTTTGGTCTAGCGGGAGACACAAGATTATTAGCACTTACTGTTTTTTGTACAAATACAACATTTATTTTATTTTAAATCACCTTCGAAAGGCGACGAGGATTGCACTTACCATTTTAAGCAGCTACGGCCAAAAGCTGTGTATCTCCTAGAATTTTAGGATTGAAAAACAAACTATGAACAGAACATCATGTAATCAAAGAAACTACAAAATGATATTGCATTAAAAAAAGTCTACCGGAAGCCGTAATAGTAGCACAGTAGTATTTCATGTTGGATTTCGAAATGTCAAATCTGTTTCATGTCAGTTTTGTTAAGTATATGGAAAACTACAAAGCGCTGGGTGTGGAATTCAATATGTTAACAAGGGAACATTATTCAGCAGCTTTCATTGGACTCTATGAAGCTGAGGGAGTTCATTCTATATAGAGGGGGTGGAATTCAATATGTTAACAAGGGAACATTATTCAGCAGCTTTCATTGGACGCTATGAAGCTGAGGGAGTTCATTCTATAGAGAGGGTGATGCAATGCTTTTGCCCAGAGCGGTTATATTTGCACAGGCAGACTAGCGACTGCTTGTCAAGCGATAACTCCGACAGGAAAGAAGAGGGCTTTTTGATTTTGAAATGCGATGGATTTTGAAAGTTAGGGACTGCATCGCGACCCCAAACTCGGCACTTTTATTCCGAAGAAGCACTGGATTTGCAAAGAACCCCTTTTCTGATTTCTGTTTGTATCTCTTTCAAGGCAGTAGATTTTTTTTTTTTCTTGTTTGGAAACTTGTGAAACAAAGTGGCAGGATTTCTCTTCTTCAGTTTGAGACGAATATGAACACGCCGGGGATAAAGTTTGTTCAGCTTTGAGCAGATTCAAGAAAAACGAAACAAAAAGAAAATACTTTGAATTCTCTTCTCTTCTACGGGGATTAGACTTGGATCCCCCCCAAGATTAAGAACAAAATTATTTCGCTCTTAATTTTTCTAATAGGAATGATGTTCAGAATTTTCAGTATTGATTGTAGATTATGGATGATTAATCGTTATTTTTGTTGTGTGTGTTTGTATATATTTTTTTGTTCGGTAAGGGGTGTACAGAAATGCAACTGGGTCTGTATTTAAAAACGTACCGTCAAAGAAACGCTTTTGCACAGCGTTCCCAATAGCTTTTATTAATACAGAACCAGAACTGTAATGCAACGGTTTATAATGAAACCGGGAATGCATGCAGTTCATAATAAAATCCGAAATATTAAAAAAAATACCGTTGCACATTTACATTACGGACGTGCAACGCTGATAAAGAGAGGCCCTTGTCTGTATTTACTCCTCGCAGCCTGGTTTGATAACTTTAACATCACAGACACGTTTCTTAAACAGGAATCTTATGTAATGCGTGGGGCTTGGTTTGGAATCTCTGTGGCGGGATGGAACACGCCTTGAGTTCTCTATTCCATGATGCGTGAGAGCTGGAGTTCAGGCTTGTCACGTTACTCCACAGCGATAAATAATATATATATATATATATATATATATATATATATAGACCTGTGGTTTGTACTCTTTTGGGTCACCCTTTGCAGAAGAGATCACATTATTATTATTATTATTATTTTGTATGTATGCTTTTAGAGAAGTCTTTGACCCGAGGGAGGTTTGCTGGACTGATTTTGTGTTTTTCAGAATTTGCGATATTCTTTTTTTTTCGGTTCGTTTGCATTACCCGTTCTGGGATGTGATCTTCACTGTAGTTGGAGTCCTGTGTTAAAGCGATGCTGTGGGGCTCCCTCTAGGTTTGCACGCTGAGTCACTGTAATGCTCGCATGTTTTAATGCAAGATCACAAGCAGCAACGGAGTGAACCTGGGCCTCTTGAGCCCTGGTTTGGTGTTGCTGAAGTGACGATTCTGCACACATGATGCGTAACTCTCGGATATCTTTTGTGCTTTTTGAGTTGTTTTTTTTAAGCACAATTTATATGCTTCTAAAATTCATACAAATGCCCTCATTTCCTCACTGCTCTGGTACTTGGAAGGGAAATAAACACAGAAAATAAGACTTAACTGCTTAGGAGCTCTCCCTAATCTAATCTACAGCTCTGGCCAAATGTTTTGCGTCGCCCCCTATGGAATGAATCATTTTGCTACATAGTCGAATGAAACTTTCTGAACGACTCTTATGTTAACATATTGAATCACATGCCAGCGCTTTGTAGTTTTCACATGTACTAAATAATGTGACATTTCGAAAATCTAACATGAAATACTTCTGCAGTGCTATTATGGCTTAGACTTTTTATGGATTATCATTGTGCAGTTTCTTTGAGTTACGTAAAATAAAAGATGTAAATAATGTTCATATAGTGTTTTTTTTTTGGGGGGGGGGTGGGAGGGGGGGTCAGTGCTAGTATTCTAGGGGATGCAAAGCTTTTGTCCAGAGCGGTATGTTGTTTTGACTTTGTGCTCCCAAGGTTAGCTGGATATTACAAGCAGCTCCCATTGCATGTCTGGACTTAACTTGTGCGTTTCAGTATCTTCCCCCAGTAACGGCTCAGACCAGTTGTTTCTGTCAAGGCTCCTGGATTGTGTTCTGTACAAGGGTGTTCAGAGACACGGGTGCAACAGCCACCAGGTGTGCTTGGGAACTAGGAGCAGTTTTACAAACTGCTGAGTTTTTTGAGAATTTTGCAGCAGGACCTGGGAATGCATTTATCAATAATTTTTTGGTTATTTTTTTTATTTCTTTTTAACAATACATTGACCACGGGATACAGCAGCAGTAAGTCAAACAAATGAATTTAAAGCAAGAATTACCTAAGTCAGATTTGTAATAAATTGAGAAAGAGGGCAAAATAGATTTAGGTAATTCTTCCTACCAAGGACTAAGCTTGTCTCAAATCCTTGGCTGTGAAAGACTGTGTTCTGTGTTTCTCAAATTCTGACAGCTTTGTAAAAGCGTGACGTGTTTTATATCTACAGGGCTTTGTGGAAAATGACATCATTTCAAACCTGTGGGAGACACAGCGATTGGAAGGGAGTTAAATACTGCTAGGAGAGTTCTTAAGAGTCTGCATACAAAAATTAAAATCCATAGTCAGAATGCTGAAGCTGATGTTGCTTGAAAGAGGTTATTTTAAGATAGTTATTTAATAACTCATTTTGAGACTCGTAGCAAATATATATAGATAGATTAAATGAATTAATTTGTTATCTTTTAAGTCGTTTAAAAGAGATGCAGAAATGAATACAATCAGCCGGATTAGATCGCACACAGAGACGCAGCTTTGGAATTTTGGGGTTAATACAGACCGCTAATTTTGGAAAGAAAGTTGAGTTTTGTAAGAGAAGATGCTTAAAAAAAATATCTAATGATGTGTTTAAGGTTTGAAGTTCAAATCTGATTGATATTGAGAGAAATGTACTGTATAAAAAAAGATTTAAATTTATATTATTGTATATGAGAAGTGACTTTTAAAATGACAAAAAAAAAAACACGCTTTTTCTGATATGGCTTTTCTGAACATTTTCATGTCCTTGCATTAGCATTTTGTTTTGAGAGTTTGATCTTTTTGTTTGTTTCATTTTCTCCGAAATAAACGTTTTCTTTCATCAGTAATTGTTTCTGGTGTTGGTTTGCTTATTTTTGTTGAAAGCTGACCTTGTAAAATAAATTTGGTTCGTGTGCAGCTCTCTCTACACATCAGGTAATACGGCAGTCAGGCAAAATAGGGCATTCTTCTCACGCCTTGCTAAATTTTCTATCTCTTTCTCTCTCTTTCACACTCTCTCTCTCTCTCTCTTCCTTTTTCTCTTTCTCATAGAAAGGTGAAACTGTTTGTCCGAACTGAACTCATCAGGAACAGAACACGGTACTTTGCGTTAAACGCATGGTAGCATTTTCAGAACATTCTCTTCTCCCCTCCTCTCTCTCTCTCTCTCTCTCTCTCTCTCTCTGCGCTGTCGTTTTGTAGGTGCTTTGACTACACGATGTTAAATAAATAATACAAACAAAAAAAAACATCTAAATTGTGTTAGTATATATTTTTAATTTTTATTTATTGTGATGTCTCAATCCTAAAATTCTAGGCGATGCTAAACCTGTGACCATAGCTGTAGATAAGAGGCACCTGGAATTAATGTGCGATGCTGTGAATATCCACAAGGTGGCGCTGGTAAGCCTTTGCAGTAGAATATACAGACGAGATACAAGTAGTTAGCGGACTAAAAAAAAAAAAAAAAAACAGGACCTTGCGTCTTATATACACCAGATCTATCCTAATGCAGAACACATCGTCTTGACAACTGCGTTTTTGAACAACAGTTGTAGAAACCGATGCTGTGAAATTGAAACCGAACTAGCTGTACTCCGCACAATGATTATAATGTGTTTATTTAGCAGACGCCTTTATCCAAATTCACTATATAGCTTCGGTCTATAGAACGCATATCATATAGGCACGTCAGTATTATTATTATTATTATTATTATTATTATTATTAACATGTGTTTATTTAGCAGACGCCTTTATCCAAGGCGACTTACAGAGACTAGGGTGTGTGAACTATGCATCAGCTGCAGAGTCACTTACAACTACGTCTCACCTGAAAGACGGAGCACAAGGAGGTGAAGTGACTTGCTCAGGGTCACACAATGAGTCAGTGAGTGAGCCGGTATTTGAACCCGGGATCTCCTCGTTACCCTTTTCTGTAATCACTGGAGCACACAGCCTTGTTTAATGACGCCACGGTCCCGGTTATGGGAAGATTAATGAATTAAGGGGTTTGATTTCCTCGTGTTTTTACTGGTCCATCGTGTACCGTGGAAAGTGTCTGGTAATTGAATTGAATTGTAAGCGGATTGACTTTGTAAAACCTCAGTCTTTCTGTGCAGACGTTGACCTATAGGGTGGCAGGCGGTCTTGCGTGTTAGCTATTAATCCTGTTAACAAAATAAATACATAAATAAATAAGGTTTGCGCGGCCCGGTTTTGTAATTCAGCGAAACAGGTCCGTATTTATTAACAAATAAAATCAAATAATTCTGTATCTATTTATCCTAGAACAAGAAGAAGATGGGATGAGGGGAACAAGACCGAAGTCTTTAAAATATAAAGAGATAACTCAAATTAATACGTAATCTATATTCATTATTATTTATTTATTTATTAGCAGACGCCCTTATCCAGGGCGACTTATAATTGTTACAAGATATCACATTATTTTTACATACAATTATATTATTTTTTTACATACAATTCCCCATTTATACAGTTGGGTTTTTACTGGAGCAATCTAGGTAAAGTACCTTGCTCAAGGGTACAGCAGCAGTGTCCCCCACCTGGGATTGAACCCACGACCCTCCGGTCAAGAGTCCAGAGCCCTAACCACTACTCCACACTGCTGCCCTAAATGTCTTGCTAACATATCAGAGAATCCAGTGTGTAGGTAACAAACAGGTTTGTCAACCTGCTAGAGAATAGACCATCACACACACACACACACACACACACACACACACACACACACACACACACACACACACACACACACACACACACACACACACACACATATATATATATATATATAACTCCTAAAGCACTACTTTGTTTTTGTATCTCTTCAACAGTGCAATCCCCATTTATGGAGTCTATTTAAGTGTCTCACAAATTATAGCCTGAGAGAGAGAGAGGAGAGAGAGAGAGAGAGAGAGAGAGAGAGAGAGAGAGAGAGAGAGAGTTTGAGGGAGCAGCCAAGCGAGAGCGCCTAATAATGCAGCTGTACTGTACAAGACACGAGCACTCCAGCATTGCTCAGGCAAGATAAGTACGCGCCGTGCTGCGGGTTGGAAGCGCGTTGTATTCGCTGCGGTGCGAGAGGAGATACGTACAGCTGCAGCGTGCAAAGCAGACGGACGGGGATTCTGTGAGGAGAAGGAAGAACAGAAAACCGCAGCAACAGTAAAGTCAAGAAAGAAAGGAAGAAAGAAAGAAAGAAAGAAAGCCAACCAAACATTCACAATGAGCGAGGTAGGGAAACGCATGTGAATCTGACTTCTTTTAATTTTCAGCGTGAGTTCTTATGAGATTGACAGGTGAGAATGATGGATTTCTGTGATGTTTATTTTGTTGATGTTGTTGGGATCAGTTGGAGATGTGATCTGTGTTTCGGTTCAAGCTGTTGCTACGAGCAGGGATCTATATAATACATGATCTACACAGACACGTATTACTGTCTTTTTTTTAAAGGACATTATTGCTGTTTAATCTGACAGGTGCAAGTGTTTTTCTGCCCTAGGTGTTGTACGACAGCTCTCTCTCTCTCTCTCTCTCTCTCTCTCTCTCTCTCTCTCTCTCTCTCAAATTGTTTATTCTGTGGACTTTCATTTTGCGGACATTATTATTATTATTATTATTATTATTATTATTATTATTATTATTATTATTAATATTATTATTAACATTATTATTATTGTCCTTTTTAGCACTCAAAATATCACCTATGAGATAAAATTTTAAAATGATTTCTGCCATAGTTTACCAAGTAGGAGACGTGATTCATTATATCCTAGTTATGTGTGTGTGTGTGTCTATATATATATATATATATATATATATATATATATATATATATATATATATATATATATATATATATATATGCATATATGCACAGCGACGTCGACATCTAAAAGACATTGAAAGCACATCAAGGTGTAGCGTGCGAACGGAACTCGCGAGTCGCATGTGTGGACAGAGGTTGTCTCATTTTACATTTTCCTCTGGTTTGAAGCTTTGCTTAGCAACAGAGCGATTTCCGAAGCAAGCGCTTATTATGACAGCCTCGTTTTTTCCTCTTTCAGTCTCGATTAGGATGCAAGGCGGTCTGACAGACAGGTATTGTATGCAGTGAATCCTGTTTCTATCTGCTGAGGAAAATAAAACACTGCGGTTTGGAGAGTTCTAATCTTAATACAAACATAATGGAGATTAGATAAAGGGGCATTCAGAACAGAAAATAGGAGGCACTTTTTTACACTGAGAATTGTGAGGGTCTGGAACCAACTCCCCAGTAACGTTGTTGAAGCTGACACCCTGGGATCCTTCAAGAAGCTGCTTGATGAGATTCTGGGATCAATAAGCTACTAACAACCAAACGAGCAAGATGGGCTGAATGGCCTCCTCTCCTTTGCAAACTTTCTTATGTTCTTATGAATACGCAGCATAGGAAGCATATTGAGTAACTCTTTCCATTCTCTCTCAAATGACTGTGTTTTTGCACAGTAGTTACTTAGTAAATACATGTGTGCTTACACATCATCACAATATTCTTACTAAGGAGGTTGTGTGGTCCAGTGGTTAAAGTCCAGCGCTTGTAACCAGAAGGTCACGGGTTCAAATCCCACCTCTGCCACTGACTGATTCACTGTGTGTGACCCTGAGCAAATCACTTCACCTCCTTGTGCTCCATCCTGCGGATGAGATGCTAAATCAATGTCCTAGTGTAAGTGACTCTGCATATAATGCAGTTCACCACCATAGATCTGTCAAGCGCTTTGTGATGGTGATCCACTATGAAAGGCGCTATATAGGATAGCAATGTGGAGTAGCGGAGGGTCGTAGGTTCAATCCCAGGTGGGGGGACGCTGCTGCTGTACCCTAGATTGCTCCAGTAAAAACCCAACTGTATAAATGGGGAATTGTATGTAAAAATAATGTGATATCTTGTAACAATTGTAAGTCGCCCTGGATAAGGGCGTCTGCTAAGAAATAAATAATAATATATAAAAATAAATATGTCATTATTCAGATTTACAGTGTGTGTGTGTGTAGGGTTATTTATCGGTAACACTTTCCATTGTGTGTCTCTAAGTAGTTACTTAATAAGTACACGTGTGCTCACAATGTTATTGGGAGAGAGAGAGAGCTTTTGGAAAGTAAACACACACACACCATGATAAAGATAATTGGGCAGCCCATTTAAGCTGTTACATAATTCCATTTATTTTTCTTTCTGCTGGTTTGCACGTCATTAAATTCACTAAAAGGTTCATCCAGGTTTTTTTTATAACTAATGGATGTATTTCTCTCTATAAAATGAATCACGCTGGGTGCAGCGCCGAATAGAAGTGTTGTTTGAAAAAGCAAAAAAAAACGTCACTTACACAAGGCGAATGTTGTAACGCGTGTTACGTTTAGAAAAAAGGGAGATTTGCTTTCTTTTCCTTTTGAAATGAATGTTGTATTTTGCGATGGCTAGTGAGGGCATCCCTGCTTTCATAATGCCAGGGGATTTCATTAATAATAGGTACAAAAGCTGAGCTCTGTGTGAGAGACGCTAGA
>NW_026708052.1:0-2500 GCF_902713425.1 Acipenser ruthenus
ATGGCTTAATCTTTGAGACAAGCATATGCTACTGGCAGGATCAACCAGGTAGCCGCGCCTTCCGCATCCCCCCAAAACCAACCGGAGTCGGGCGGAGGACGGTGGAACGAGCGCGATCCGACCCCCCCTCGTTCCACCCCCCACGACAGCGAGAAGCGGACGGGGGGGAAGCGCGGGAGGACGGAACGCGACGGAGCCCACCCGCGAACGGGAGGGGGCTCGAGCGCGGCGGCGGGTGTAGGAACGGAACCGTCACGAAGCTACGCGGTACGGGGGACCGCAGGTCAGCCAGAGGAATGCATTTCAGCTCCGGGGAAAAGACGCACGCGGCGGGGGGCTAAACCCGCCGGTCCTCCCCAGGCTCGAGCCAGACCACTCGATGGAAGGGCTCCCGGGCTTCTCGACCTCGCTCGGAAGGGTCGGCGTCCCCCCCTCTCTCTCTCCTCCCTGGGAAGGAAGGAAGGAAGGAAGGGAAACCCTCTCTCGACGGCGTCCGACCGTAGGGTTTCGGGAGGAACCGCCGTGCCTGAACACCGGCGCGACACCGGCCCGCAGGGGCCCTCCCTAGTCGGAACGTAAAAGCCAATCGTGTGGGAAAACCTCCGCCCCGGGAAGGAACGCAGGCAGGGGCGACTTAACCGCACGGGAAATCCTCCCCCAACACGGCTCCTGCCCGGGCACGAGGCCTCCGGAACCGGCCCGACAGCTCAACCGACCAGCATCGACATCGCCCGGGGGGAGGGGGACGGGACACGCGCGGATCGGGGGGAAGGAACTCAGGCAAGGCGACTTAACCGCAATGGAAATCATCCCGACCTGGCTCCTGGCTCCTAAACCGGCACGAGAACCGCCCCTCTCAATGGACACGTGCGAGGCGCGCTCACATCCTGCCCAGAAATAGAACCTCAATCCCCGGGCTTCAGCGTACAACACCGTGAAGTCTCAAGCGTTCGGCCCGATCCTTGGACTCCCATCCGGAGAGAGCGATGGTGTGGCGACCAAACTCGGCTCCGCTCACCCCAGTCCACGGTAGGGTGGGTCGGGCAGGGTTCCTCAGATCAAGCACGGTAAGACTTGGGTCTATAATGCGCGCGCGTGCGTATGGATTTCGTGAAGGACCCTTTGCCCACAACAGAGAGAGACCATCCGGGAAGACAAGGAGGAATCCCGTCAACTCCTGCCCAGCCACAGACTCCAAAGGACGGCTCCAAACGGGTCCTTCACATGCATTCTGACACCTCGGGTCCTGACTTAGTCAAACCATTTTGATCAAAAAACCCTGTCGACGGAAATCTCCGCGGACCCCCCCGTTGTACCTTGACCGCGGGACCCTGAAGGGAGGGAGGTCCCGGGTCCTTGGGAACAGGAGTCGCCGCCGCCCCGCAGCCCCGTTTCGCCTCCGCCCTCGGCAGACTTCCACAAACGGCCCCGAGGTGGCCATGGTCATCTAATGTTAAAGATAGGGAACATGACCATGTTTTTTTGAAAACTTTGATTCTGACGGAGCCGAAAAAGTCCGGACTCTGGTCATATAATGTTAAAGATAGGGATTTCCCTCCGAAAATTCCCCTCAACATGACCATGGCTCCCAAATCACCTCCGGAGAAGGTAGACATGACCAGAGACTGAAAGGGAACGCACGGAGGAGCCAAGGGCGCAAACCCCAGTTCTCGAGCCGGAAATGGGAGCCTCCAGGCCCGCATGAACGGGCGCCCGGGCACGGGAGGTCAACCCCCCCCCCCTTCCCGCAACGTGACCAGAGCTTGGCCAGGTCCTTAAGGGGGCTTAGCCCGGTCCTGAGCCCGAGGAACGGGGCCTCCAGCCCGGCCTGAACCGGCGCCGGGCGCGGGAGGGGGCCACCGGGCAGACTTCCAAGGGAGGATGTCGCCAGGGGGTGAAGGGGGACCCTGACCGGGGTGCAGGGCCTCCCACACGGCTTAGATCGGTCGCTCGTGCCCTTAGAATGAACCTCCGTCCTGACTTAGAAATATTTTTTTGATCGAAAATGCCGTGCCCCTAGTAATATGCACCTACCTCCCCAGTGTATCTGCCATCTAGTTGCATTAAGGGAGGAAGCCACGAGTTCACAGGGACCTCCTGGAACTCTCGCTCCGTAACACATAGCAAATCTGTCCCTTCAGAAGAAGGTAACTTTTAATTGGAGCTCTGGTCATGTCAGCTACTTCTGCCCATGGTCATGTAGGCTAATTCTGCCTCTGGTCATGTCAGCTAATTCCGCCTATGGTCATATTAGCTAATTCCGCCTCTGGTCATGTCAGCTAACTCCGCCTATGGTCATGTCAGCTAACTGTGCCTATGGTCATGTCAGCTAACTGTGCCTATGGTCATGTCAGCTAACTCCGCCTATGGTCATGTCAGCTACTTCTGCCCATGGTCATGTCAGCTACTTCTGCCTATGGTCATGTCAGCTACTTCTGCCTATGGTCATGTCAGCTAACTGTGCCTATGGTCATGTCAGCTAACTGTGCCTATGGTCATG
>NW_026708053.1:0-14926 GCF_902713425.1 Acipenser ruthenus
GGATTACTGCACGGCACGGTAGTGGCTTAGCCCGTGTGTAGCTGTGCACACTGCTCCAACGGTGCCGGTGTCACCTCACACTGCTCCAGCGGTGCCGGTGTCACCTCACACTGCTCCAACGGTGCCGGTGTCGCACACACTGATCCAGCGGTGCCGGTGTCGCACACACTGATCCAGCGGTGCCGGTGTCGCACACACTGATCCAGCGGTGCCGGTGTCGCACACACTGATCCAGCGGTGCCGGTGTCCCACACACTGATCCAGCGGTGCCGGTGTCCCACACACTGATCCAGCGGTGCCGGTGTCCCACACACTGCTCCAGCGGTGCCGGTGTCGCACACACTGATCCAGCGGTGCCGGTGTCGCACACACTGATCCAGCGGTGCCGGTGTCGCACACACTGATCCAGCGGTGCCGGAGTCCCACACACTGCTCCAGCGGTGCCGGTGTCGCACACACTGCTCCAGCGGTGCCGGTGTCGCACACACTGCTCCAGCGGTGCCGGTGTCGCACACACTGCTCCAGCGGTGCCGGTGTCGCACACACTGCTCCAGCGGTGCCGGTGTCGCACACACTGCTCCAGCGGTGCCGGTGTCGCACACACTGCTCCAGCGGTGCCGGTGTCGCACACACTGATCCAGCGGTGCCGGTGTCCCACACACTGATCTAGCGGTGCCGGTGTCGCACACACTGATCTAGTGGTGCCGGTATCACCTCACACTGCTATAGTGGTGCTGGTGTCACACACACTGCTATAGTGGTGCTTGTGACACACACTGCTATAGTGGTGCCGGTATCATCTCACACTGCTCTAGTGGTGCCGGTGTCACCTCACACTGTTATAGTGGTGCCGGTGTCATCTCACACTGCTATAGTGGTGCCGGTATCATCTCACACTGCTATAGTGGTGCCGGTGTCATCTCACACTGCTCTAGTGGTGCCGGTGTCACACACACTGCTCTAGTGGTGCCGGTGTCACCTCACACTGCTCTAGTGGTGCCAGTGCCACACACACTGCTCTAGTGGTGCTGGTATCATCTCACACTGCTATAGTGGTGCCGGTATCATCTCACACTGCTCTAGTGGTGCCGGTGTCACACACACTGCTATAGTGGTGCCGGTATCATCTCACACTGCTATAGTGGTGCTGGTGTCACACACACTGCTATAGTGGTGCCGGTGTCACACACACTGCTATACTGGTGCTGGTGTCACACACACTGCTACAGTGGTGCCGGTATCACCTCACACTGCTATAGTGGTGCCGGTGTCACACACACTGCTCTAGTGGTGCCGGTGTCACACACACTGCTATAGTGGTGCCGGTATCACCTCACACTGCTATAGTGGTTCCGGTGTCACACACACTGCTATAGTGGTGCTGGTGTCACACACACTGCTATACTGGTGCTGGTGTCACACACACTGCTATAGTGGTGCCGGTATCACCTCACACTGCTATAGTGGTGCCGGTGTCACACACACTGCTCTAGTGGTGATGGTGTCACACACACTGCTATAGTGGTGCTGGTATCACCTCACACTGCTATACTGGTGCTGGTGTCACACACACTGCTATACTGGTGCCGGTGTCACACACACTGCTATAGTGGTGCTGGTATCACCTCACACTGCTATACTGGTGCTGGTGTCACACACACTGCTATAGTGGTGCCGGTGTCACACACACTGCTATAGTGGTGCCGGTATCACCTCACACTGCTATAGTGGTGCCGGTATCACCTCACACTGCTATAGTGGTGCCGGTGTCACACACACTGCTCTAGTGGTGCTGGTGTCACACACACTGTTATAGTGGTGCTGGTATCACCTCACACTGCTATACTGGTGCTGGTGTCACACACACTGCTATAGTGGTGCCGGTATCACCTCACACTGCTATAGTGGTGCCGGTGTCACACACACTGCTATAGTGGTGCCGGTGTCACACACACTGCTCTAGTGGTGCTGGTGTCACACACACTGTTATAGTGGTGCTGGTATCACCTCACACTGCTATACTGGTGCTGGTGTCACACACACTGCTATAGTGGTGCCGGTATCACCTCACACTGCTATAGTGGTGCCGGTGTCACACACACTGCTCTAGTGGTGCTGGTGTCACACACACTGCTATAGCGGTGCCGGTGTCGCACACACTGCTCCAGCGGTGCCGGTGTCGCACACACTGCTCCAGCGGTGCCGGTATCACCTCACACTGCTATAGTGGTGCCGGTGTCACACACACTGCTATACTGGTGCCGGTGTCACACACACTGCTATAGTGGTGCCGGTGTCGCACACACTGCTCTAGTGGTGCCGGTATCACCTCACACTGCTATAGTGGTGCTGGTGTCACACACACTGCTATACTGGTGCCGGTGTCACACACACTGCTATAGTGGTGCCGGTGTCGCACACACTGCTCTAGTGGTGCCGGTATCACCTCACACTGCTCTAGTGGTGCCGGTATCACACACACTGCTATACTGGTGCTGGTGTCACACACACACTGCTCTAGTGGTGCCGGTATCACCTCACACTGCTCTAGTGGTGCCGGTGTCGCACACACTGCTCTAGTGGTGCCGGTATCACCTCACACTGCTATAGTGGTGCTGGTGTCACACACACTGCTATACTGGTGCTGGTGTCACACACACTGCTATACTGGTGCCGGTGTCACACACACTGCTATAGTGGTGCTGGTGTCACACACACTGCTATACTAGTGCTGGTATCATCACTGACTGGGTTAATATGTTTTCGCAAAGTGCAGATAAAACAAGACATTCTCTTTCTAATAACAGCCCATCTACATTCCCTCCCCTCCTAGGTCTATTAATTCTTTCTATTCCGCAAAATTTCAAGGAGGCAACATTGCGCTTATACTCATGAAAATGTTTAGCAACCACGGAGGTCATGTCTATCCGTCTAATAGCACTTATGCTGCGATATTTGTGTTTTTAAAGTTCTGCTAGTTTTTCCTACATGTGCAAGTCCACAAGGACAAAATCACATTTTGGGTACTGCAATTGATTACACCTCTAACTTTAATTGTTATACCTGTGTGGGGGTGCCGGAAGGTGTCAGTTTTGTAAGTATTGTTACATTGTGCACAATTATGACAATGATAGTACCCTGGTAGAATACCAAAGTGGCAGGTAGGTGTAGGCTTATAATGATCCACTCTTACTAAAAGATCTTTGAGATTTCTATCTCTCTTAAAACAAAACAATGGTGGTGTTTTAAACTGGAAGTCTATCGGTAACAAACTATCCGAAGCAATAATGTTCCAATGTTTCAAAATGAGATCCTCAATTGTCTTAGATGCAGGACTATATGTAGTAATGCATACAATCCTAGATTGTTTAGTTACATCCGTAGATTTTGTTTTTAGTACTGTACGTCTGACAAAAAAAAAACAGTAGGAAATACTATTCTGCATTGTATTACAGTGTTTAGTATTATTATTGGTCCATCTGATCTCGTTGTTTCAGTTCACCCATAAATGCAACACAGTGACTCTTGTATGTTACACGCGGGAACGAGATTTGAGGTTAGTTTGTTAAACGGAGTAGAATATATGCTGTTAATATTGAACACAAATTCTCCCATGGATGAGTGATAAAAGCCAATGCCTGGCTTCAGCACAGGGAGCTGTCCTCACAGGCCCCAGGCTAGGCTGCTGGTTGACATTTAAAAAAAAAAAAAAAAAGGCATTTTCTGAATAACCAAATCATTATAAAAGTTAAACTGTGTTGTTTCTTTTTGTGCCCAATAATTAGCTTTATATATGAATCAAGCAAAAGGACAAAACATCCTACATTTCAGCCTTGACTTCAGTTTAGTGGCCTGGGTGCCCTCTACACATTTATTTAACAAGGCCATTTTGACCTTGCCAATTAAGAGCCCTGTGTGATGCTTTCAGGAGCTTCCGAGTCACACTGCAAAAGTCCACTAACGCAGGCGGCTGCAGATTCAGCATGAAAGCAATAAAAACACAGTTTATTACAGCAGCCAGAGTGGTTGTCTTTTGCTTCATTTACTTTCTTTGCAGATTTTTAACCAGGCGAACATGATGTGCCGAATGGCCTCCTCTCGCTGGTAAACATGTCTTCTGTTCTAGTTATAAAAAGTCTGCTTTCAGGAAAGTATTTCTGTGTTATTTTGTTATCTATAAGAATTAAGAGATTCCTTGTAATTGGAGTATTTGAAGCCAGTCAGGTCTCTTTTTATAGGTAAGAAATAAAGATAATGGTGTCTTTTACCCCAAGTGTTGCGCTTTCTCACCAGTTTTATTTGAATTTTATAGTCAGTGGCCAGCAGTCCACCTGCAGTTTATACGGATTTAAAAAAAAATCAGGAAATCACACCAAATTTCAATTGAATGTGTGAAAATATGCATAACAATTCTGCTGCACAGCTTGTCTACCTGTTGTCTTTGCAGCCAATCACAGTAAGAATAAGAAAAATTCACAGGTCAAGGTATAAACACTCCAGTACAGCTACAAATCCAACTGGAAGCATCGTCAGAGGCAACAGTAAACAAACTTTTCTATCTGATTAATGCATTTCCTTATTTTATTTATCTGTATGGCTTTATATTGAGGTTTTAACATGATCACCGAGTTTAAGAATGTAATGTTAAAATATAAGTAACGTAATTCATTTGCAGTCAATGTGATATCGTACGTCGATGCGCTGAGCTGATGGACTTGCAGAACACACGCGTGGTTGTACAGGAGTTCAAAGTAACATTGCAGTTAAAATGGAAGGCCTACCCCATTACTATCAAAGATTGTACAGTATTTAACGAGATTACTCATGAAAGGTAAGGTTGTATTTTACCCCCTGAAAATACATTTTACTCTGTGTTAAAATCAGAGGGTAAGCTACTCCCAGACCCAGTGGCAATGACCTATGAATACACTGGAACTGGTTTTCAGCAGGAAAATAAAACATACATTTAAACATATATTGTACCATTTAACATGTAATGGATATACGATCCAAAGTATGGTGATAGTATGAATATCATGATACTGTGCATGGTCTCGTATCGAGACTCCTAACTGAGGTATCACACAACACTAGTGCAGACTGTGTACTGTGCATGGTATCGTATCGAGGCTCCTAACTGAGGTATCACACAACACTAGTGCAGACTGTGTACTGTGCATGGTATCGTATCGAGACTCCTAACTGAGGTATCACACAACACTAGTGCAGACTGTGTACTGTGCATGGTATCGTATCGAGGCTCCTAACTGAGGTATCACACAACACTAGTGCAGACTGTGTACTGTGCATGGTATCGTATCGAGACTCCTAACTGAGGTATCACACAACACTAGTGCACACTGTGTACTGTGCATGGTATCGTATCGAGACTCCTAACTGAGGTATCACACAACACTAGTGCAGACTGTGTACTGTGCATGGTATCGTATCGAGACTCCTAACTGAGGTATCACACAACACTAGTGCAGACTGTGTACTGTGCATGGTATCGTATCGAGACTCCTAACTGAGGTATCACACAACACTAGTGCAGACTGTGTACTGTGCATGGTATCGTATCGAGGCTCCTAACTGAGGTATCACACAACACTAGTGCAGACTGTGTACTGTGCATGGTATCGTATCGAGACTCCTAACTGAGGTATCACACAACACTAGTGCACACTGTGTACTGTGCATGGTATCGTATCGAGACTCCTAACTGAGGTATCACACAACACTAGTGCAGACTGTGTACTGTGCATGGTATCGTATCGAGACTCCTAACTGAGGTATCACACAACACTAGTGCAGACTGTGTACTTTGCATGGTATCGTATCGAGACTCCTCCCTAACTGAGGTATCACACAACACTAGTGCAGACTGTGTACTGTGCATGGTATCGTATCGAGACTCCTAACTGAGGTATCACACAACACTAGTGCAGACTGTGTACTGTGCATGGTATCGTATCGAGACTCCTCCCTAACTGAGGTATCACACAACACTAGTGCAGGCTGTGTACTGTGCATGGTATCATATCGAGACTCCTCCCTAACTGAGGTATCACACAACACTAGTGCAGACTGTGTACTGTGCATGGTATCGTATCGAGACTCCTAACTGAGGTATCACACAACACTAGTGCAGACTGTGTACTGTGCATGGTATCGTATCGAGACTCCTAACTGAGGTATCACACAACACTAGTGCAGACTGTGTACTGTGCATGGTATCGTATCGAGACTGCTCCCTAACTGAGGTATCACACAACACTAGTGCAGACTGTTTACTGTGCATGGTATCGTATCGAGACTCCTAACTGAGGTATCTCACAACACTAGTGCAAACTGTGTACTGTGCATGGTATCGTATCGAGACTGCTCCCTAACTGAGGTATCACACAACACTAGTGCAGACTGTGTACTGTGCATGGTATCGTATCGAGACTCCTAACTGAGGTATCACACAACACTAGTGCAGACTGTGTACTGTGCATGGTATCGTATCGAGACTCCTAACTGAGGTATCACACAACACTAGTGCAGGCTGTGTACTGTGCATGGTATCGTATCGAGGCTCCTAACTGAGGTATCACACAACACTAGTGCAGACTGTGTACTGTGCATGGTATCGTATCGAGACTCCTAACTGAGATATCACACAACACTAGTGCAGACTGTGTACTGTGCATGGTATCGTATCGAGACTCCTCCCTAACTGAGGTATCACACAACACTAGTACAGACTGTGTACTGTGCATGGTATCGTATCGAGACTCCTAACTGAGGTATCACACAACACTAGTGCAGACTGTGTACTGTGCATGGTATCGTATCGAGACTCCTAACTGAGGTATCACACAACACTAGTGCAGACTGTGTACTGTGCATGGTATCGTATCGAGACTCCTAACTGAGGTATCACACAACACTAGTGCACACTGTGTACTGTGCATGGTATCGTATCAAGACTGCTAACTGAGATATCACACAACACTAGTGCAGACTGTGAACTGTGCATGGTATCGTATCGAGACTCCTCCCTAACTGAGGTATCACACAACACTAGTGCAGACTGTGTACTGTGCATGGTATCGTATCGAGACTCCTAACTGAGGTATCACACAATACTAGTGCACACTGTGTACTGTGCATGGTATCGTATCGAGACTCCTAACTGAGGTATCACACAACACTAGTGCAGGCTGTGTACTGTGCATGGTATCGTATCGAGACTCCTAACTGAGGTATCACACAACACTAGTGCAGACTGTGTACTGTGCATGGTATCGTATCGAGACTCCTCCCTAACTGAGGTATCACACAACACTAGTGCAGACTGTGTACTGTGCATGGTATCGTATCGAGACTCCTAACTGAGGTATCACACAACACTAGTGCAGACTGTGTACTGTGCATGGTATCGTATTGAGACTCCCCCCTAACTGAGGTATCACACAACACTAGTGCAGACTGTGTACTGTGCATGGTATCGTATCGAGACTCCTAACTGAGGTATCACACAACACTAGTGCAGACTGTGTACTGTGCATGGTATCGTATCGAGACTCCTAACTGAGGTATCACACAACACTAGTGCAGGCTGTGTACTGTGCATGGTATCGTCTCGAGACTCCTCCCTAACTGAGGTATCACACAACACTAGTGCAGGCTGTGTACTGTGCATGGTATCGTCTCGAGACTCCTCCCTAACTGAGGTATCACACAACACTAGTGCAGGCTGTGTACTGTGCATGGTATCGTATCGAGACTCCTAACTGAGGTATCACACAACACTAGTGCAGGCTGTGTACTGTGCATGGTATCGTATCGAGACTCCCCCCTAACTGAGGTATCACAAAACACTAGTGCAGACTGTGTACTGTGCATGGTATCGTATCGAGACTCCTAACTGAGGTATCACACAACACTAGTGCAGGCTGTGTACTGTGCATGGTATCGTATCGAGACTCCTAACTGAGGTATCACACAACACTAGTGCAGGCTGTGTACTGTGCATGGTATCGTA
Source organism: Acipenser ruthenus (assembly GCF_902713425.1). Taxonomy (NCBI): domain Eukaryota; kingdom Metazoa; phylum Chordata; class Actinopteri; order Acipenseriformes; family Acipenseridae; genus Acipenser; species Acipenser ruthenus. The sequence continues at coordinate 8,033 of NW_026708053.1, forward strand.
TCGAGACTCCTAACTGAGGTATCACACAACACTAGTGGAGACTGTGTACTGTGCATGGTATCGTCTCGAGACTCCTAACTGAGGTATCACACAACACTAGTGCAGACTGTGTACTGTGCATGGTATCGTATCGAGACTCCTAACTGAGGTATCACACAACACTAGTGCAGGCTGTGTACTGTGCATGGTATCGTATCGAGACTCCTAACTGAGGTATCACACAACACTAGTGGAGACTGTGTACTGTGCATGGTATCGTCTCGAGACTCCTAACTGAGGTATCACACAACACTAGTGCAGACTGTGTACTGTGCATGGTATCGTATCGAGACTCCTAACTGAGGTATCACACAACACTAGTGCAGGCTGTGTACTGTGCATGGTATCGTATCGAGACTCCTAACTGAGGTATCACACAACACTAGTGCAGACTGTGTACTGTGCATGGTATCGTATCGAGACTCCCCCCTAACTGAGGTATCACAAAACACTAGTGCAGACTGTGTACTGTGCATGGTATCGTATCGAGACTCCTCCCTAACTGAGGTATCACACATCACTAGTGCAGACTGTGTACTTTGCATGGTATCGTATCGAGACTCCTCCCTAACTGAGGTATCACACAACACTAGTGCAGACTGTGAACTGTGCATGGTATCGTATCGAGACTCCTTCCTAACTGAGGTATCACACAACACTAGTGCAGACTGTGTACTGTGCATGGTATCGTATCGAGACTCCTAACTGAGGTATCACACAACACTAGTGCAGACTGTGTACTGTGCATGGTATCGTATCGAGACTCCCCCCTAACTGAGGTATCACACAACACTAGTGCAGACTGTGTACTGTGCATGGTATCGTATCGAGACTCCTAACTGAGGTATCACACAACACTAGTGCAGACTGTGTACTGTGCATGGTATCGTATCGAGACTCCTAACTGAGGTATCACACAACACTAGTGCAGACTGTGTACTGTGCATGGTATCGTATCGAGACTCCCCCCCTAACTGAGGTATCACACAACACTAGTGCAGACTGTGTACTGTGCATGGTATCGTATCGAGACTCCTCCCTAACTGAGGTATCACACAACACTAGTGCAGACTGTGTACTGTGCATGGTATCGTATCGAGACTCCTCCCTAACTGAGGTATCACACAACACTAGTGCAGACTGTGTACTGTGCATGGTATCGTATCGAGACTCCTAACTGAGGGATCACACAACACTAGTGCAGACTGTGTACTGTGCATGGTATCATATCGAGACTCCTAACTGAGGTATCACACAACACTAGTGCAGACTGTGTACTGTGCATGGTATCGTATCGAGACTCCTAACTGAGGTATCACACAACACTAGTGCAGACTGCGTACTGTGCATGGTATCGTATCGAGACTCCTCCCTAACTGAGGTATCACACAACACTAGTGCAGACTGCGTACTGTGCATGGTATCGTATCGAGACTCCTAACTGAGGTATCACACAACACTAGTGCACACTGTGTACTGTGCATGGTATCGTATCGAGGCTCCTAACTGAGGTATCACACAACACTAGTGCAGACTGTGTACTGTGCATGGTATCGTATCGAGGCTCCTAACTGAGGTATCACACAACACTAGTGCAGACTGTGTACTGTGCATGGTATCGTATCGAGACTCCTAACTGAGGTATCACACAACACTAGTGCAGACTGTGTACTGTGCATGGTATCGTATCGAGACTCCTAACTGAGGTATCACACAACACTAGTGCAGACTGTGTACTGTGCATGGTATCGTATCGAGACTCCTAACTGAGGTATCACACAACACTAGTGCACACTGTGTACTGTGCATGGTATCGTATCGAGACTCCCCCCCTAACTGAGGTATCACACAACACTAGTGCAGACTGTGTACTGTGCATGGTATCGTATCGAGACTCCTAACTGAGGTATCACACAACACTAGTGCAGACTGTGTACTGTGCATGGTATCGTATCGAGACTCCTAACTGAGGTATCACACAACACTAGTGCAGACTGTGTACTGTGCATGGTATCGTACCGAGACTCCTAACTGAGGTATCACACAACACTAGTGCAGACTGTGTACTGTGCATGGTATCGTATCGAGACTCCTAACTGAGGTATCACTCAACACTAGTGCACACTGTGTACTGTGCATGGTATCGTATCGAGGCTCCTAACTGAGGTATCACACAACACTAGTGCAGACTGTGTACTGTGCATGGTATCGTATCGAGACTTCTAACTGAGGTATCACACAACACTAGTGCAGACTGTGTACTGTGCATGGTATCGTATCGAGACTCCTCCCTAACTGAGGTATCACACAACACTAGTGCAGACTGTGTACTGTGCATGGTATCGTATCGAGACTCCTAACTGAGGTATCACACAACACTAGTGCAGGCTGTGTACTGTGCATGGTATCGTATCGAGGCTCCTAACTGAGGTATCACACAACACTAGTGCAGACTGTGTACTGTGCATGGTATCGTATCGAGACTCCTAACTGAGGTATCACACAACACTAGTGCAGACTGTGTACTGTGCATGGTATCGTATCGAGACTCCTAACTGAGGTATCACACAACACTAGTGCAGACTGTGTACTGTGCATGGTATCGTATCGAGACTCCCCCCCTAACTGAGGTATCACACAACACTAGTGCAGACTGTGTACTGTGCATGGTATCGTATCGAGACTCCTAACTGAGGTATCACACAACACTAGTGCAGACTGTGTACTGTGCATGGTATCGTATCGAGACTCCTTACTGAGGTATCACACAACACTAGTGCAGACTGTGTACTGTGCATGGTATCGTATCGAGACTCCCCCCCTAACTGAGGTATCACACAACACTAGTGCAGACTGTGTACTGTGCATGGTATCGTATCGAGACTCCTAACTGAGGTATCACACAACACTAGTGCAGGCTGTGTACTGTGCATGGTATCGTATCGAGACTCCTAACTGAGGTATCACACAACACTAGTGCAGACTGTGTACTGTGCATGGTATCGTATCGAGACTCCTAACTGAGGTATCACACAACACTAGTGCAGACTGTGTACTGTGCATGGTATCGTATCGAGACTCCTAACTGAGGTATCACACAACACTAGTGCAGACTATGTACTGTGCATGGTATCGTATCGAGACTCCTAACTGAGGTATCACACAACACTAGTGCAGACTGTGTACTGTGCATGGTATCGTATCGAGACTCCCCCCTAACTGAGGTATCACAAAACACTAGTGCAGACTGTGTACTGTGCATGGTATCGTATCGAGACTCCTAACTGAGGTATCACACAACACTAGTGCAGGCTGTGTACTGTGCATGGTATCGTATCGAGACTCCTAACTGAGGTATCACACAACACTAGTGCAGGCTGTGTACTGTGCATGGTATCGTATCGAGACTCCTAACTGAGGTATCACACAACACTAGTGGAGACTGTGTACTGTGCATGGTATCGTCTCGAGACTCCTAACTGAGGTATCACACAACACTAGTGCAGACTGTGTACTGTGCATGGTATCGTATCGAGACTCCTAACTGAGGTATCACACAACACTAGTGCAGCTGTGTACTGTGCATGGTATCGTATCGAGACTCCTAACTGAGGTATCACACAACACTAGTGGAGACTGTGTACTGTGCATGGTATCGTCTCGAGACTCCTAACTGAGGTATCACACAACACTAGTGCAGACTGTGTACTGTGCATGGTATCGTATCGAGACTCCTAACTGAGGTATCACACAACACTAGTGCAGGCTGTGTACTGTGCATGGTATCGTATCGAGACTCCTAACTGAGGTATCACACAACACTAGTGCAGACTGTGTACTGTGCATGGTATCGTATCGAGACTCCCCCCTAACTGAGGTATCACAAAACACTAGTGCAGACTGTGTACTGTGCATGGTATCGTATCGAGACTCCTCCCTAACTGAGGTATCACACATCACTAGTGCAGACTGTGTACTTTGCATGGTATCGTATCGAGACTCCTCCCTAACTGAGGTATCACACAACACTAGTGCAGACTGTGAACTGTGCATGGTATCGTATCGAGACTCCTTCCTAACTGAGGTATCACACAACACTAGTGCAGACTGTGTACTGTGCATGGTATCGTATCGAGACTCCTAACTGAGGTATCACACAACACTAGTGCAGACTGTGTACTGTGCATGGTATCGTATCGAGACTCCCCCCTAACTGAGGTATCACACAACACTAGTGCAGACTGTGTACTGTGCATGGTATCGTATCGAGACTCCTAACTGAGGTATCACACAACACTAGTGCAGACTGTGTACTGTGCATGGTATCGTATCGAGACTCCTAACTGAGGTATCACACAACACTAGTGCAGACTGTGTACTGTGCATGGTATCGTATCGAGACTCCCCCCTAACTGAGGTATCACAAAACACTAGTGCAGACTGTGTACTGTGCATGGTATCGTATCGAGACTCCTCCCTAACTGAGGTATCACACAACACTAGTGCAGACTGTGTACTGTGCATGGTATCGTATCGAGACTCCTCCCTAACTGAGGTATCACACAACACTAGTGCAGACTGTGTACTGTGCATGGTATCGTATCGAGACTCCTAACTGAGGGATCACACAACACTAGTGCAGACTGTGTACTGTGCATGGTATCATATCGAGACTCCTAACTGAGGTATCACACAACACTAGTGCAGACTGTGTACTGTGCATGGTATCGTATCGAGACTCCTAACTGAGGTATCACACAACACTAGTGCAGACTGCGTACTGTGCATGGTATCGTATCGAGACTCCTCCCTAACTGAGGTATCACACAACACTAGTGCAGACTGTGTACTGTGCATGGTATCGTATCGAGACTCCTAACTGAGGTATCACACAACACTAGTGCAGACTGTGTACTGTGCATGGTATCGTATCGAGACTCCTAACTGAGGTATCACACAACACTAGTGCACACTGTGTACTGTGCATGGTATCGTATCGAGACTCCCCCCCTAACTGAGGTATCACACAACACTAGTGCAGACTGTGTACTGTGCATGGTATCGTATCGAGACTCCTAACTGAGGTATCACACAACACTAGTGCAGACTGTGTACTGTGCATGGTATCGTATCGAGACTCCCCCCCTAACTGAGGTATCACACAACACTAGTGCAGACTGTGTACTGTGCATGGTATCGTATCGAGACTCCTAACTGAGGTATCACACAACACTAGTGCAGACTGTGTACTGTGCATGGTATCGTACCGAGACTCCTAACTGAGGTATCACACAACACTAGTGCAGACTGTGTACTGTGCATGGTATCGTATCGAGACTCCTAACTGAGGTATCACTCAACACTAGTGCACACTGTGTACTGTGCATGGTATCGTATCGAGGCTCCTAACTGAGGTATCACACAACACTAGTGCAGACTGTGTACTGTGCATGGTATCGTATCGAGACTTCTAACTGAGGTATCACACAACACTAGTGCAGACTGTGTACTGTGCATGGTATCGTATCGAGACTCCTCCCTAACTGAGGTATCACACAACACTAGTGCAGACTGTGTACTGTGCATGGTATCGTATCGAGACTCCTAACTGAGGTATCACACAACACTAGTGCAGGCTGTGTACTGTGCATGGTATCGTATCGAGGCTCCTAACTGAGGTATCACACAACACTAGTGCAGACTGTGTACTGTGCATGGTATCGTATCGAGACTCCTAACTGAGGTATCACACAACACTAGTGCAGACTGTGTACTGTGCATGGTATCGTATCGAGACTCCTAACTGAGGTATCACACAACACTAGTGCAGACTGTGTACTGTGCATGGTATCGTATCGAGACTCCCCCCCTAACTGAGGTATCACACAACACTAGTGCAGACTGTGTACTGTGCATGGTATCGTATCGAGACTCCTAACTGAGGTATCACACAACACTAGTGCAGACTGTGTACTGTGCATGGTATCGTATCGAGACTCCTAACTGAGGTATCACACAACACTAGTGCAGACTGTGTACTGTGCATGGTATCGTATCGAGACTCCCCCCTAACTGAGGTATCACACAACACTAGTGCAGACTGTGTACTGTGCATGGTATCGTATCGAGACTCCTAACTGAGGTATCACACAACACTAGTGCAGGCTGTGTACTGTGCATGGTATCGTATCGAGACTCCTAACTGAGGTATCACACAACACTAGTGCAGACTGTGTACTGTGCATGGTATCGTATCGAGACTCCTAACTGAGGTATCACACAACACTAGTGCAGACTGTGTACTGTGCATGGTATCGTATCGAGACTCCTAACTGAGGTATCACACAACACTAGTGCAGACTGTGTACTGTGCATGGTATCGTATCGAGACTCCTAACTGAGGTATCACACAACACTAGTGCAGACTGTGTACTGTGCATGGTATCGTATCGAGACTCCCCTAACTGAGGTATCACACAACACTAGTGCAGACTGTGTACTGTGCATGGTATCGTATCGAGACTCCTAACTGAGGTATCACACAACACTAGTGCAGACTGTGTACTGTGCATGGTATCGTATCGAGACTCCTAACTGAGGTATCACACAACACTAGTGCAGACTGTGTACTGTGCATGGTATCGTATCGAGACTCCTAACTGAGGTATCACACAACACTAGTGCAGACTGTGTACTGTGCATGGTATCGTATCGAGACTCCTCACTGAGGTATCACACAACACTAGTGCAGACTGTGTACTGTGCATGGTATCGTATCGAGACTCCCTAACTGAGGTATCACACAACACTAGTGCAGACTGTGTACTGTGCATGGTATCGTATCGAGACTCCCCC